>NC_134404.1:234667267-234674767 GCF_038048845.1 Mixophyes fleayi | reverse complement strand
TTCCTTTCCGAATGCCTTGCTGTGCTTTTCCTTTCCTAGGTGGACTGGCAAAGATAAATTAGCATCATTATTTCTCTGGAGCAACATAGCCTGCTTATCTTCTTCAAAGTACAGGCTCGGTTCAAATAATATGCAAAGATGACTCTGCTATTTCACTTGACAAATTTGTGGGTCATAATGTTAAAGATACACCAGGGAAACATCTTGGCATTATCTTTTTACATTGCCCATCACCCTATCTGACATGATCCCATTTAATCAGGACACTCTTCTGGTAACAGGTTTTACATTCATGTATTTACTTCTATTCTGTCAAACAACAGAGGCAGAAGAGCCAGGAAAATAGAAAAAGGAGGGAAAAAAAAGAAGCATTTAGTAAATCGGTCGCTAAGAGAATAACATTTATAATAAATATCAGTGTGACCAGCTTCCCCACTGTAATGTACAATACCAATATAAAGGGTCTACTTCTGTTTTTTGTGTGAATAATTAGCTGTGCCCAGTAACCAGGTGTAAGTATTCACCACTACAGAAAAGGAGTAGCGCAGCCATTTACTAAAGCTTGGTACACACTGCCTAGTTTTCCACTAACTTTTTATGCCAATCGATTTAACATCCGATCGATGATCCGATCACTCGGTCTATCGTCGTTTTAGACGATAAATGGAAGAGCGGCCGTCCCAGTAGCAACTTTTACAGCCATGTTGTCGTGAACAATGATTTAACTTTCGTACGCATTGAAGCGACATTTGCGGGTCATGTAACAATATACCAAATTTATTAGCATAAAGGGGCAGAGCTTTCATTATAGTTAACACCCAAAAATGCATAAAACAGAACAGAAGACAACACTGTCTTCATTCATTCAAACTTCTTTCCCTACAATGGATACAGTAGAAGAACAACAAGCAACTGCGCTTTTCCTGCTTGTTGTGGCAAGAAGATGGCAGGTACGGAACCGAAGAAAAAGAAGGAGAAAGAATAGATCTTGCTGGAGCAAAGATGGGTGAAGAGAGGTGGAGATGATGGTAAAAGTACTGGACCGGTATGACTAGTACCAGAGGGACCACACCATAAACTGATCTGAGCAGTGATCAAGGTTAGCAAATGGGACTATTTCTGGTGTTGGATAATGCCTTTTGTTAACTTTATTACAGATATAGAATTTTAATGCTAAACATTTTTTATTTCCTTGTTTTCTAGATACCAACGTCCTATCCGATGAAAGTTCTGAGGGAGAAAAAAATAGTTGCAAAACTCAAACGATTATTTTAAAGAACAGCGATTATAAGTGACGTAAAAAAATAATAATTAAAAAGCTTACAATTTTATTGAAATGTCTATGCTGTTTGGAATGGTTGTACCACAAACCTCTAGCACCTTTAGAGTGTAGTACTATTTTTATAACTTTTATTATCCTGCATTAAATATGTTTGTAAATTTTTCTGCAATAAAACTCTTGCATTAATACTGTGTGGTTTATTCTGGGTATGTTACAAATACTAGTTTTTAATTTATACAGGTATAAGTTTAGAAAGGGTAAATATGAATAGGTTGCAAATATTGATGCAAAGGGTTGCATAACACAAGTGTAATGGTCTGCAATCAGACGGGTACAATACACTTGTATTCAAAACACAAAATACATGTGTATTCTAGTACAGTATATGGACACTAATAGAATTAGCCATTCTGACACATTTTGCTTTACAAAAGAATGTGAATTGCGCAGACAAAAAGGTGGTACAGGGACCTAATTAAGAAGGTAGATATAGGAAATAGGAAATATAGGAAATAGGAAATATAGGAAATACACATAAAAACGTTGTTTTGGTATAATACTGCACTTTAATTAAACTGGCTGCCATATGTTAGACGCATTAATGCAATAGACTACTGCTATTGCCATTTCAATACAATCATCTAACAAGTCAGTGATGTGCGGACAGATACAGGCATCTGAAATTTCCATACAAACGCCCCCAGCACGATGAAGTATTGTAGGCTTACCGTGGATCGATCGTAAATTTATACACACTACACGATGGAAAGGGAATTGGAATGAAAATATTAAACGTTACGACCAACTAAGGCGACAATCGACCATTTAGGAAGACTTTCAACCATTGTGTCACTACACACACTGACCCGACTATCCAACGAGCGGTCATACGTCGGCTGGGTGAGGGGATTATTGGACGAAAAACCTGTAGCGTGTACCCGGCTTAAGTCACACTGCAACCTTTCTAGACAGGCTATTGTTAATCTACCAAAATTAATGAGTGGTTACACTTGCTATATTTAAGTACACACTATATCAGTTATTCACATTTCTAAGTTGTTCCATGAGTAGTACGGTCATACGTTGTTAAGGCCTACTAATAAAAAGCAATAGACAATGTCTTTGTAAAGGTGCAGTCAGGTTTTACTTCAGCGGTCAGTAACTTGTCATGAAGTCTGACTTTCACAAATGTAAACTCTATATTCTTGTACTTATGGGTTTACTCATTGTGGACTTAAAATACGACAAGATATTTAGCAGGGGACAATCAATTTGTGGACTTGCATCTGAATTTGGAACAACATTAACCCTATTTTTTTTTTTCATTTTCCCCTTTGAATTTGCCTAAACATTGAGGGGTGTATGCAATATGCATGTCACAGGAACTTATCTAGCTTCCACAAAACTATTTTAAGCCTGCTTGCAAATTATAGCTGGTCTACACAGCAATTGTTTTTGCTGTCCTATAATTCCCTGTAAAACACAAGTGATGTGTGTGTGTGTATGTTAGGGAATTTAGACTGTAAGCTCAAATGGGGCAGGGACTGATGTGTGTGAGTTCTCTGTACAGCGCTGCGTAATTACCGGCGCTATATAAATAACTGATGATGATGATGATGTTCATATACATAAACTAGAGATGCTCAGGCTCGATTCCACGAGAACCGAACATACCCGAACAGGGTCAGTACTGTTGAGTCATTGTTACGTCGTTGGGTCTCGGGAGTTTTGAATTCTTTTTTAAGCTCAAACATAGCGAGGGGTGGGAGGGAGGGTGGACCCCCATTTTTCTTTTCTGCCACTGCTGTGTGCCAATGTGTCCTAGATGTGCTAGGAACTGCAGTGTGTTTGTGTCATTGCTCTGTCGCTTAGTGTCAGGAGCGGGCTGGCGAATCTCAGTTCGGGGGGTGCACAGGTGGCCATATCACATGACACGTGATGCGGCCAGGCGGGGGTTTTGAGGTCAGACTGAGCGGCCCAGCCCACCCCTGCTTAGTATCCAGCCAGGTCGCTGCAGTCTTTGTTTGAAAGTGTATGAAAATAATATTGTGACCTGTGAGGTGGTCAAAATTGACTGCAAATGAATGAAAAATAATGTTATTGAAGTTAAATAATAATGTAGGAACAAAAAAAAAGAGCAAGATTGTGCAACTTTAGCATATTTCAGGATTTTTTTATAAAAAATCCAAAGCCAAAACACACGAGGGCGGTTTTGCCAAAACCAAAACACGAAGCTAATCCAGATCCAAAACCAATTCACTGGGGTCAGTGAGCATCTCTAACAAACTCCTGAAACATCTGTATAAGGAATGAGTTTTGTGAAGTTTTGAGGTAATCACTGTAGTGTTCATTAGGAAAACTTGTGCAGGATACTAAATAATGCAACCTCTAGTGGAAGTTATAATTATAAATCAACAGATTTCTTACCGGTATAAAGCCCTCAGGGTCTCCTTATATCCATATAACATACAGTAGAAGTGCATTATACCTTATGCAATATACAAGTAATGCTATTGTCTGTAGAAACAGAGTTCTGATGTAGAAGTTCAATAATGTTCATTAAGAAAACTTGTATATTAAGGAATTAAACATCCCTACTGTTATTCATTACTGATTTTCATGATGCCTCATGACTTAATATTGTCATGGGATTAAAACGGTGACTTCTAATATCCCTATAATTTCCGGTAGGGGATACATTATGCTACGTACCTACTCTTATCTACTTTATCAAATGTTGATGTGTGATGATCATTTCACAATACATCAGCTTTGGGTTATAAGCAGTGGTGGACGTGTGGGTGTATACGGTGGTTTGCCATACCACCACTTCTACTGCCTTCACTGGAAAATCAAATTCCAATCCCATTACATTTTTCATATAGCAGTTTCTAAATTTCGACTTTGACCATTGGTTATGATATAAAGTCACTGGGGTGTGGGCAGAAATGGAGCTCAAGCTTCAAACTATGATGGAGGACAGGAAAGTCTGAAACAGAGATTTATGTATAACTACATCTCGCAAAAAACATTCCACTGCACTAGGTAATATATAGCTATATCTATCTATCATACAGAGTGGAATTCTCCTTTAACAAACTTGTCTTTAGCTTCTAAAAAGCATTAGAATACATTTATAACTTGGTAATTGGTAACTGAATTTTAATGCAAGAATGATCTAGCGAGTCTATTCCGGTGTAGCACAGTACAGACTGTTACTTCCGGGTGCATTGCCATTGTAGCACAGAAGGTCATAAGGTTAGCTTCCAAAAACATGTCTTTGCCACCTGACTTGAATTATCAAAATGTCATTTTTAAATCTTAAATGGAAAAAAAAATAAAAAAAATTGCATTTACAACCTGCAGGCTTTACTATAAAACAAATAGTCTCCTGCTACGGTAAAACGCAAAAGCCTGAGGTTCTTCAACGTCTTAGATTAACGCCACACCAAAACAATAATAATAATTCATGCAAGCAAGTGACAAACATTCAATTACATTTATGTCACTGTGTGCTACATTTTAGTCATTAATGTAACATTAGAAGTGTATTGTATAAATAGACATTAGGGATGTGCCTATGAAGATGTACATTGAAGCAGGGTCTCAGGCAGATGGTATTGTGGCAGCAAAATAAGAGATTATTAAAAAAAAATTTTTTATTTTTTTAGCTGCAGAAGACTAAATTAATGGTTTATACCTTGTTGACAGATCTAGCAATAATTTGACAGTTTGCATTCTGTAGTACACATTCCTCTAAAAAATCCTTTAAGCATCTGATTCCCTATACTTCATTTTGGGTCCAAGCTTTTAGGGTTGCAGCTCCTACTCTTTGGAACACGCTGCATCCACTCTAGAAATCTTCAAAAATAGACTCAAGAGTTATCTGTTTACTCAAGCATGTTATTAATGTACCTGTACCTTCACAATATTCAATGCATTGTTTGCTTTTCTGTATTTGGTTAATCTTTTATATATTTTGTATTGAGATTTTATTCTGCAAATGAAGTGTCCCAAGCCCTATTGGGAGAAAAGCACTATTTAAATAATATTATTGTTTATTAATGTGGGAGGAGATAGGCAACATCTGTTGCCACCTTGGTGACCAGTTTGAGTAATCGTCTTTCGGATGGGAAGTCAAGGTTGGAAATAGAGAGAGGAATATTGTTAACACTGTTCTGTGGCATCCATATTTGTTTGCCAAATTTTGCATGCCAAATTGTACCTTAAATGTCCCCATCCCTACCTCAATCACACCACAGAGCAGAATGAATTGACGGTCGTCATCCTATCCATAGCCTTTAAAATTCTGCAAAGTGCAAATTTACAAATATGATGCAGAATGGCATTCCACAGAATTGCATGTTTATTAGTATTGCTTTATATTGACAAGTGCAGTGGTAATCGCGTCGCCGATGCTGAGAAATCCGACGCAGACAAGGCCTACAAAAGAAAAACGATTTGAGGAGAAAACGACACACAGCTGTCCAGATAGCCAATGGCAGCAGAACACTGACAGGACCTCTTTCCGAACGCACAGGTGTCCGGCAGTAGTGCCTGACGTCAGTGCGCCCTGAACTGACGTCAGACACTACTGCCGGACACCTGTGCATTCAGAAAGAGGTCCTGTCAGTGTTCTGCTGCCATCGGATATCTGGACAGTCGCTGTTCAAGTAAGTGTGTATATTCCTGTCGTTTTCTCTTCAAATCTGTTTTCTTTTGTAGGTCTCGTCTGCATCTGATTTCTCAGCATCGGCGAACCGTACCCAACCCGACAAATGATACAGTTACCCAAGCAATTAATATTTCCTGCATGATTACCAATATAAAACTGACGAGTTAATGTGGACTGGTTTAGTCAGTATTTTTATATGTCATTTAACAGGAAGCCCAATAGATACATTGCTATATTTTTCTGTGCTAAAAAGATATAAACAAATGTGAACACAGACCCTTTAAGAAGCTAGAAACTCCAGACAATATATTAGTGTTTAGGCTAGCCAGTTGCAGCTTGTCTTACTGTACTCATTCTTGAAAGACTGCAATGAATTTGTCTCTGTGGGGACAAATGTGTCAATCACGTGGCCTATTTAGAAGCTGGAGTCACAGTGTTGCCTAGGAGAAAGCTTTACTATTTACAGTGCGTTTGCTCACAGGCCCCTTTTCTCCAGCCAGTGGTTATTTTTCAAAGCACTGAGAAGTACTGTAGTGTGGAGCTTGGAGCTGCTAGTCTGAGATTTACAAACAAAGAGCCTTTGACTAAGAGGTCTTTGAAAATGCTGGAGTGAGTTAAAAACATGTGACCAGCTACCTAAACCCTGCAATTAATCAAACCCTGCTTCAATCTTAGAGCTAAATGGGTAAAAGATACAGTGCGTCGTTTTAAATGCACTAAGAGGACATTTTAAAAACAGAAAGCCTAACTCCAATAATAACGGTTAAAATATTAAGTCATTGCTACTAACCTAATGGTCTACATAGACTACATCAGCTTTATTACAAGGTTCTGTCTGGCCACCCTCTACTGTGTCTAGCACAAAAGTCACAGAAAAGTGTAATAATAAATACTAACAGCAGCTATTAATGCATTTTCAAGGGCATTTTGCTTTTCATCAGGTGCCCAATGTGACATATGAAAACTATACACCCACTATGTCACTACTGATGGATATCTGTACAACAAATATGCATTTGTAGTTTATTTGGAAATTAAAGTAAACCATTCAGGTAAATGCAGTTTCTCACAGTTTTTCCATAAATATCATCTTTTTTTGTTACACAGCCAGCAATGTATTTATTTTTTATTTTGACTCCCAGTCTCACCAAAAATATTATATTGCAAGAAAGTAATAATTTAGAAAAAAGAGGTAACCCTAAAAACTGAAAGATTTAATAATTATTCATCCATCTTGGTTAATACTTCCTTCTTGCAAAGGCGCTCAAGCTAGGTCTAGTTAGTCGGGGAAAGTTTGACAGTTTGAAAAGTATGATAGCAACAAGTTTGAAGTCTTGCCACAGATTTATGATTAGACTACGGTCAGGACTGTGTGACTCAAATATATTCATTTTCTTCACTTTATTGCACTCCAGTGTTATATTTGCAATGTGATTTGGATCATTGTCCTGCTGGACAGAAAAACTTCCCAGTTCAGGATTTGTGGCCAGGATTTATCTGTAACGTGCACTATTTTCCCATTGATCCTGAGAATATTCCATGA
>NC_134404.1:234587267-234662267 GCF_038048845.1 Mixophyes fleayi | reverse complement strand
TGGTCTGGGCGGGGGATCCGCAGTCCCTAGAAGAATTTATAGGTACTCTTGATAATAACGAGTTTAATTTGAAGTTCACAGCAAAGTACGATTTTAGCCAAGTGGAATTTTTAGACCTCATCTTAATTCAACAAGATGGTTGGGTCATTACAAAAAATTATTTTAAAAATGTTGATGCCAATAGTTACCTTCACTTTGGGAGTTGCCACCAAAAGAAATGGAAAACGAGCATTCCGTTCTCCCAATTTAATCGGGTGAAGCGCAATTGTAGTGACCCTACAGTGTGTAGGGAGCAATTAGCAATCTATCATGATAGATTTTTGGAGAGAGGGTATCCCAAGTCTCTCTTGGCCGGTGCTCTCAACAAAATTGATAATGTAGACAGATCTTCATTGTTAGATTCTACCAAGAAGGACCATAAAGCCAAACAGGAAGGGGTTAATTTTATTACTAAATATAATAAGGATAAAACTCTAATTAGATCAGTATTTACGAAACACTGGGGCATCCTCAAGAGAGATCCAGTTTTAACCAAGATTTTATCAGATGGACCTAATATTATTTTCAGAAAGAGCCGCAGTCTTAAGGACATGCTGGCTCCAAGTCTGCTCCAAACCAATGTGAGCCGCCCCTCTACTACTTTTTTGGACTGCAAAGGAAGCGTGAAATGCAATCGTTGCAATGTATGCCGTTATATGAACACCAACAACAAACAATTTTGTAATTCGGATAGGAGTAAAAGCTATACAATCCTTAGTCTTATGAATTGTATCTCCTCATCCGTGGTGTATCTTTTAGAGTGCTCTTGTGGCCTAAGATATATTGGCAAAACGAAACGATTATTAAAGTTGCGGATTCAGGAACATCTAAGAAATATTAAGAACAAAGTATTAAGCCATTCCGTGTCTAAGCATTTTTTTGATGCACACCAATCAGATCCTAAACATCTTAAATTCCTTGCAATAGAACATGTGGTACAGGGCCCTAGAGGTGGTGACTTGGGGAAGAAATTAGCGCAGCGGGAGATGTATTGGATATACACACTTAATACACTGGCACCGCTTGGATTAAACGAAGGTTTTGAAGTGGCTCCTTTTCTTTAATTTTAATTTATAATTTTTATTATCTTTTGATTAGCTTTTAGACAGGTACTTTACCCTTGTGTTATGTTTAACATGTAATGTAGTAGGATATCTCATTTTATACTGTGATTATGTTTGCTCAGCGTTTCACGTTACTTCCATTTGGGATTGAATCTATTTATGGTATGGTTTAGATTGTGCTTCATCTAGACTTTATATTATTTATTATGATTATTTTTTGTGTTTTTGTCCGTTAAGCTGGTCAGCTGATGATGTGGCCGATTAGTTGGGTCACGGTATTATTGTGTGCCCCACTTCCGGTACCATTGCGCAAGTGCGCACTAGCGTGATAGATTGTGTATATATTTATGTATGTTAGAATATAAGGTATACACTTGCTTGCCCGAGCAATTAATATTTTAGCACTTTTTATTTGTTATTTGCCTCTTGGCTAACACCGTGAGATGTGATCTGCAATAGTGCAGTTGCCCCGCTTCCGGTTTGGAGTGCCCATGCGCAAGATGGCGCTTAGCACTATCTATAGAAATGGAGTTCTAAAGGACTGTGTGCCCCGCTTCCGGCCGCCATTGCGCATGCGCGCATGAGCGAGACACAATTTGTATGCATATTTGAAAGTAAGTCCTTTACTTGCTCGGCAGAATGTTGCCTGAGCAATATATATGTTTCTGTATGTTAATATTTTTATTGGCCTAATGGTTAACGCTGGGAGATGGGATCTGCTTATGTACAGTTGCCCCACTTCCGGTTCTGAGTGCGCATGCGCAAAATGGCGCTCGGCACTATTTATAGAAGTGCATTTTTGGATGGTTATATCTGTGTTTGCTCCTGATGAAGTCTGTTGTACAGACGAAACGCGTTGAGTTACTGCTACTACTACCATCTTTGATCAGATAGGCTTGTCATCTGCTTCTGGATGTGTAAGTTACTACTGTTTTTAATAAACTTGAATTTTTTTGGATACTATATCTGTGTACTTCTATATTGAGGTAACCTATGGGATAGCCAAGGGTGGCTGAAGATTGAATACATCCTCACAGCCTACGTGACATCCTGCAGATAAGCCATTAAACCATTGGCTTCCGGTACGAGTACATCTATATTGGTGTGACCTGTTTTTCTACCTTCTGAATGCCATTTGGCCGTGTGTGACTCTCTAGTCTATGAGTTCTATTTATCCATCTCAGATATAGGCGCTACCCACTTGGTGGGAAGCTCTCACTCATTTCTGGTGGTTTAGTTCTTTTTCTGGTTTGGTTCACCTGGCTCCATTGACTTGCCATATTACACTAGTGTGCGCCTCCTCTCATTTACTTTTAGATTATATATATATATATATATATATACACATACACATATACACACACACACACACATATATACACACACCAAAACAAAACCTACTCTGCTGATTAGAGGTAGCCATAGGATAATAAAAACACCTGCAGTTATTGCAGAACATTACCAACTGGAGAAAGTAGTTTAATTTACTGAACACATCAAAAACAATCCAGCCTACCTCTAAATTATAATGGGATCACTTTTATTCTAAGCAAGAGCTGATGTAAAGTGTACATGTAATTCAGTTTTAGAAACAGCTTCGTAAAAATAAGGTCTGCACTACATGGATGTGATGAAACCGGTATGCATTATGATCAAATCTAAGTTATTGAGCAGCTACACTGAACCAAAAGTTGTCAAAAAAGGTTAAAAATAAACTTTCATGCTGAACAAGCTAAATAAATTATTCCAATATAATTATCAGTTACAAATTGTAATTACAACCAAAATTGCCAGCTTGGAGAGTAATGAAAATTCATGGGAAAATTTAGAATTGTGGAATAAATTCAAGTAAACTATTTACATAATGTACATTTAGGTCATTAAAACATGACTAGACCTGTGATTACAGAAAAAATAAAAAGCATTCCTAATAGCAGTTCACACATGTTGAGATTTTGAAGCAACATGGCATTATCAAAGTAAACACAAGAACTACAGAAACCTGGACTTGCAAGAAAGTTATTCCTTTTTATTAGTCAATTTAAGTGTCCTCATTACCTGGGTTGCTGGTCTATCAGATATTGGGTGAAGTGTTACGATCCAGGGGATCACTGAATTATCTTTTATATAGACTAAATCTTGGATGACCTCAAAGTTGCATGCCCTTGTGGCCTAAAGTGATAATCATTGCCACTTAAAATGTGTCAGCAGACAGGCAATATGAACAATTAATGTTTAGGGTCTGAACTGTGTTTGTTTGGAATTATGACATTTGTAAGACATTTAAAAGCAATTAAGCACAGATAATGTATCAAAGGAAGTCAAATACTAACCGCAGAGGTGTGTACTTATGAGTAATATATCCTTCCATTTCTTGTTAAGGAACTATTATCCTCACCTCCTTCCTACAACACCACTGTTAGCTTCCATAGCGTGACATTAATTCGTAATGCCATTACAAGGATAATGCTGTACACAGTCATCCTTCTAACGTGAATGATATTTTAAAAATATTCTAAACATTAGGACACTATCGCATTAACAAATTGCAAACTAGCTTAGCGCAGACATTTACAAATCGCTGTGTCACAATACCGAACCAAAATTTCCACATAAACGTATGGTCAATGGGAAAATACTTACATATTGGATAAATATAGGCCACAGATACTGTCGAAGGGCTATATTTTGTTTGTACATTAGGCAAGGTGTAAGGAGAAAAATATATATATATATATATATATATATATATATATATATATATATATATATATATATATATATATATAAAATTATAATATGGTATATGTCACAGCACCAAAAAAAAGTTGGAACCACTACATTAGAATCTCAGCGGTAGCCAGCTGATAGAATTCACTGACTGACGCTATTCAAGTAGTGATCGCAGTGTGTAGCACCTTAATAAATCCTAACAAATACCATCCAGGTTAAACAACTAGCGATAACCCGTCTAACGTGTTGATCTGGAAAATTATGTGTTTCCAGATTGTAGAATGTCTTTACAAATTTGTGACACCAGGCTGGATTTTCAAACTAATTTGAGTGGAGAGGTAGCATTTATTTCCGTATTGAAGGTATCTTTAACCTGATTCCTACTTCTCCTAGACATATCTTCCTGTTCGATAATATAACCCTAAAACGGATATAAAGATGTTGTACCACAAGATCTGTCTATAGATCTGTACTGAGGGAATAAAAAGGATATATCTTCAATTACATATTGTGCCAAGAAGATGGAGAAATTTCTTCAAATGGGTAAAAAGAATAAATACAAATATTATGTTTTATATACACACATTTTTTTCCATGTTTGTGCTTAAAACTATAAAGGAATTTAAGTACCTTTACATCTACACATTTATCATACAGTGCAGTAATCCATAAATAGCCCTTGTAACCTAAGGTTTTAGAAAGATAGGACTACTTTAATTACCCCGAGGGACAATTTACTAACCGTAGTTAGTTACTATGATAGTAACTAAAGTATCATAGGCTAGGATTAGATCAGTTTAATGTTTACATGAACACTATGCAAATACTATCACTTATCTGAAACCTGACCGGAAATGCGTATTTTGAAAAATAAAATAAAACAAATCCTGATCTGGACTGCGCATAAGGACCATCTTCCTTTTCAAGCTGTGGGAAAGCAGCACTCATTTGTAAACACTCCCTAACCAAAAATGTGAGAACTGTAAATGTTAAGACTGATGCTCATGTAAGTCTTATGGAATAAATGATTGCTGGACAAGCCAAGAAATGCAATTTTGTTTTAATCACCACTAGCACGGATGTTCAGAGATGAAAATTAAACTCTTATTAGCACAAAAATATATCAATTTAAATTCTACCTTTTACACTCTGTTCCTGTAGCACATTTTTCTAATTTATTGTCCCTGCTGCAGCTTCTATCATCTGAGACACCTGCTAGGAATTGAATGGCTTTTAAACTAAAGATAAGATAGGACATTACAGAAGACTGCTACTTTGAGCAGCTTCTTGTGGCTGCAGTTGTTGGGTTTTGTCCACCCCTTCCATTACAGCTGGCCGCTTACCACTGAGCTTTATCACATTTTAATGGAATCTTTTCCACCAGCTGTTTCCACATGCTCCAACCTCTCAGAAATCATGAATGCTACTTACACAGAAAAAAAAAAAGGAACTTGGGAATAGAATGGAACATTTTCCAGAAGGAAGAATTCAAAATGGGAATAAAATGAAACTCACTACTTAACTTTTCTTTGCAAATTTGCTATTAAAACACTCTAGGGGTTAGGGTTAAATAAACAAATATGTAGTCATTCATAATATATTGACATCATAACTGCAGAAACTTTTCACATATAATTTCCAAAAACAGTAGACAGCATTAAAGACAAAATTTGAATAGTGCACAGTGTTCTCCCCAGAAAATTTTGCCAGCCAGGTGGCATCAAGAAGCAGCCGGGTGGGGGCACTTGTAATAATTTGCAATAATAATGAAAAATGTTGGAGGTTATTGCCCACACCTGCCAGGACTGGCCTGTCAGTGGTCTAACACACACTGCTGGCTGTAGTGCTCACATAGTACCTGTTATAATAGAATAAAGCATTGTTTCTCCTATTATAATAGACTCTGTTGGGCTCCAAGAGCCGGGTGGATAGTAAAAACAGCCGGATGGAGCCCCCTGGGAAAAAGGTGCTGGGGAGAACACTGGTGCAAGGTAATTTTCATTTTAATGAATGTACAATATGCTGTTTAAATATCATAAACTACATATAATGCCTACAATGGATATAAAGCCAACATATACCATTTAAAATAAAGCTGTATTTAAACACCTTATCATAAATTCTGATGTTGATTCACTTGCTTATGCTTTCATAGTGAAATAATTCTCAATATGTCCACACAACACAGGCATGTCTGATGGGAAAGTAAAATAATCTTCAACCTGGGTCACTCACTGTTTATTAGTTCCTTATTTAATAACCTATTTTTGACCAACTGCTCTATAAAGGCCATTTTATTCTGAATAAAGAGCAGTAACATAATGGTGTAGCAACTTCCAACTAGCCTATTTCCTCAGACAGTTTCTATAGTAACTGCAAACCATAAATGACTTTGCACAGGTTCAAGGGCTCACTGGGTTAGGAATCAACATGAACTGGAGAGACGAAAAGTTGAACACAAGCGTTTTACACCTCGAGTAATAAAAACAGCTTCTTCTTACTTGTAACAAATGCAATATGAAACAATCCAGAAACCCACTTTTTATCAGAATAGTTGTTAAAGTCAGCTGTGGAATTTAGTGGACGTGTGTCCGTCATCAATATTAGTATCTGTGTAGATATACAGGGGGCTATTCAATTCAGCGCCAACTGCCATTGGAGTCTCGCAGAGACTCAGTGGATGTTACAGAAACTCCCCCATAGAGCAATATAAACAGTTTAAAGAAATACAATAAAATAGGCTAAGACATCCTAATATATGACTGTAAATTAAAGAACAGGAAGAGGAATCATTCAACAGTTTGCACATTTACAAAAGAAATGTGCAGTTAGCATGTTACTGCTCGCTTGTACACAGCAGTTCTGATTGCTACCACTGATTTCTTGACTACAAGTGAAGGTTAAACAAGCATAAGTGATGTTCATCACATTGGGCGTTTGTGAAAGCACAGAGTCCATTTTCTCACATTTCAGCAGCATCTGAGC
Source organism: Mixophyes fleayi (assembly GCF_038048845.1). Lineage (NCBI taxonomy): Eukaryota > Metazoa > Chordata > Amphibia > Anura > Limnodynastidae > Mixophyes > Mixophyes fleayi. Next base: position 234,655,446 of record NC_134404.1, on the reverse strand, counting down.
CGGGGAACAAGTCAGCAGGTCACAACCTAGATTCCTTGTGAGCTTCAACTGCAAACGTATTACTGTGTGACCTAACAGAACCCAAGTCCGGAAGCCACCAACATTACCCATTCTTGTTTTATTTATACTTTTCTTGGCACTTTGTGCGCCTTTACACATTGATCTGTCAGGCATACACTTGAACATCACATACACAGGAGTTAAAAATCAATACCAGCATAATATATATATTGAAACAATACAAATCATTGATGTTTAGCTGGATTACTCAGAAACAGATCTAATCTACCGAAAGGGTATTCAATCCATGCTTGGAACTATGCACTTGTTATTTCATTTGGTCTTACTCTAGGGGTTTCAAGTAAAATGTCTTATGAAATGTGCTTACTGTATTGTATTTAGCAGAAACAGTTTAGCCTTAATAAGCTGATCGCCTATGAAGGAGCATGGATGAATTCTTCCTCATTAAGAATGTAAGCAGCTTTATAACAGCCTTACTGGCTGCTCATCTTATGCCAGATGAAGAAGAAATTTTACCTTTCATTCCAGTAATTTATGGGTTTATTCAAACTCACCAAACTACTTTAAAGAAACGCCTCTAATTTTTGAAAATTCCCATGGCAACTCATTTAGTTTGGCAGACAGGCAGGTCCAAACCAATCCCTTTTATGTTACGGCTAAACCCTTAAAATGGCAATTCTGCTCTGACAGTCAGGAGAGATTGCTAATTACTGTATTCTTGGTCCCCAGACAGATTGGTCGCTCAAATTAAAACGTACATGAGGGAAAACAGAGGCAACACCGCCCTGTACAAAAATCCCTGCAATTCTCATACTGCTGCTCATGCTGAGCAGTTCATTACTACAAATAATGTAATCAAAAAATGAGACCTATGCAAAACATGCAATCCTTTTATATTGTCAATATGTAAACTTTAAAAGACATTACCTAAAATGCCAAATAAATTATTTTTTTTGTTAAAACGTTTACATATATTTTTCAAAATATCTGTAATACAAAATATCCAGTGTATTTTGAATATATTTAAGCATTGTACACCAATATTGTTCAGCCAAAGTTAGCCTGTAAAAGGTATCATGGTCAAATTGAAACAAAACATTTATAGGTCATTTCCAGCTAAGTAAAAGTCCCCTAAGTCATCTACACAGTATGCCATTATTCTCATATACAGTTTGCTTAAAGCTTAGTTTTACAAACCTCTCAACAATGTGTTGGCACCCCAGGAATGCTGTAGACTACATAGCATGATCACAGATGAACCACTATATAGGTGAGGCGCTAAATGCTTTTTTCTGCAAGTGGAATAAGCAGTAGTCAATGAAGCCTACAAGCTGTAGGTCAATGGGAAAATGTTAAAAATTGGAGTGGAATTTCTCGAACTTCCCATTTAGTGGTTATAACTGTCCAAAATATATACTATACATTTTCTTCTTTCATCTTATTCAATAGCAAATAATATATAGAAACAATAAATAAAAAAAAAACAGAGAGGGGAAAGCTCAATCACTAACCTAGTCAGAAAGGTCCCATCACATACAAAGTGCTTATTATTGGATAGTTCAAAAATCTAAAAGTAAGAAAACTGTATTGTGATAGTTGCAGTGAATTAACAGGAGGAGATAAACATTCAAGAGTAAAGCAGTCCATTCAATGCTCCTGGAGACAACCAAAAGTTTTACACATAGCTTTAAGTGATGGAACGGCTAGTTGTGTTATTTCTATAGGATACAAAAGTGTTTGTGGGGGCTGGGATGGGTCGGGCATCTTAAAAATTTAGAGGCATAATTCAATTCACACATCATTCCTGAAATACTTTAAAGTGTGGTCCAGATGGACAAATTCCAAATATGCGGTGCACTCTCTGACCGCCGACATTGATCCGGGTTAAGCACTCCCACCACCAACGCCTCATTCTCCCCCTCTCCACATTACTAACTCCATACTGTTCTAGAAGACTAAACTATACTGAGAGACTTGATTCATTGTCATTCATGTTCTTTAACATCTCCCCGCTGGGTCTAGAGATATCTAGGATAGATATGATTATACCTCTTAACACATCACATTACAAATGTAATTAATACAAAGTTTAAAATCTAGAAATAATCTACTAATTACACTCAAACGTAAGGTATGATGTTGCCTAGAAAAAGCTTTCACATCGAAACGCGTGTCAGCGTTCACGCTGTGTGTGTGATTTGCTCTGTCAAATTATAATATCTGGAATATCAATCCTTTATTGCCCCTATCCAAAGTTAGATCCATATTAGGTAGTGAATACCTTTCTGTCATCCTCCTCGATGTTAAATCTAATAACAGAGAACTACCTTAGACAGATACTACAGATCTATTATAGCTAGTTGCCTTGGGGTAGGAGTATAATATACCATTTAGTGACAAGCTGGGTAGAAAATTAGAAATCTAGATATCTAAAGTGATCTGATTCAAGATATATTCATGAGGACCAATAACTTATATGCTTAGTATATAGCTCTACTTTAATAAGCCAATCTATATCCAGCCTTGGCAGCATTAGGTTTTAATTTCACTATTATTTTCTTATGCTACTTATAAGGATTACAGATAGGCTGCTAATGCTGCTAGTCTACTGAAGGAAAATATATGGTATATGTATGCTTCTAAATACAATAAGTTACATAGTAATCACCCTATATTCAACATTTGCAACAATTATAGTCACAATAGTAACAAGGGGATTGAATATCCAGTGTGAAGGAAGATTTTGTTCTCTTTATAGACAATTGGGGATCACTAATTTATAAGCAAATATAATATATAATTGATACCATCCACATACCTATTTATGAACCAACGCAATTCATATCAGAGATCTTTATCACACACAGCCTCTCTTTTAAACTATCACTTTTATCGCACATATCCCTTATATTTTGCTGTTTTTATGTTAATAATAAATTAGATTATTTTTCAAATCCTTTTTTGTTTATAATAAAAGCTACGTTTTAATATTTGTTTCTTGATCTCTCTAATCACCATTTGGAGACTTTAGAGTGCACCAACTTTAACTCAGTGTCTTTTTCCTTTTTTTCTAATGATACACTCATTAAATGTAAGGTACGATGTACAATGGAACTATTTGTTATTTTTATTTATGTTTTGTTTGGGAAAAAAAAAAATCAATAAAAAATATTTGATTTAAAAAAAAAAAAAATTAAGACGCAGAGGTAATGCTTTAATCTTTACAAAATAATTCATCATATCCTAATCCTTTATGTTACGCATTTTGTATGTTTTTAAACATCTTGTAAGGGATAGGAATTTTCTCTATAAAGTCTATAAAATTATACCATTTAGTGTGCCTTGTGAAGCATTAACTCTGCATACCAGTTTTCTATAAATAGATATTTCTTATTATAAATATGACTCAGCCTTCCAATTCCAAGAAAAAGAATTCATATGAGTACATTTGTTGTAGCGGTTCACATATTTTAGTGATCAGCAATGCCTTGGTGAATCAAATAAAGTCCCAAGTCAGGAAGTTACCAATGGACAAAACAAACATTGCGAGAAAGGAGAGGGGTTTTATTGTACATAAACATAACACATCTTCTAGAGGTGCTCAAATATGGCAGGTCAGCAATAGAGTTCATAAAAATAGTATATTTTTATTCAGTATATCTTAGACTTTTATTGCTGTTTCAGACATAGCAAATAAGTTTTCCTCTATCAAAAACCAATTTTGAAAAACGTTTCTTGTGCTTATGACCTGGCAGGGTGCAGATGTATCTGAGGTACACCTGGCATAACCATGGCAGAGCTGGATGGTTCAAATGCTTCTGACTATGGGTGTATATATGCTATTTTAAAGTGTCTCTTTTTAGAGGTTTTTCTCTATGCAAATTTGTCCAACCCAGTATCTGCCCCACAGTATCAAACCCTTGTATGTTGTTCATAGGACCAGTAAAATTGGTGTAAAATCTGGCAACAGGGAAAATCCAGGAAAAGTATTTAAAACACTTCTGTAAATCATGTAAAATGTGTGTGTAATAATTCTACTGTACTCACATTCAGCAGATGCCTGGATGATTATCATAAAGGAAGTATTAAACAGAATAAAGCCAGGATGCACTTAGATTTGATGGGAAAAAAAAAAAAAAAAGCTACACTATTGTTGCGGTTTAAACCTATACCAAGGAAACTCTGTAAAACATACCTGCACACACACCAATAAATAGATGCACATTTTTTTTTTTTCTACCAGTGGGTAGCTGCCATTAGACTAGCAAGTTTGCATAAAGTTTACTGCCCTAAACTTCGATTACAAGCACTTAAAAAGAATTCCAGAAAGTCTTAAGGTGAAAATCCAAATGCATGCTATAGTCTCATGCACATGACTGACTGGATTATGGAGACTGCCACAGACATTGCTAGACAAAGTTGAAATAATTATCGAAATTAATCTATTTTAGTGAGATTACATAATAAAGGATTTAATATGTCCCCTTTGTCACAAATTCAGCATCTTCAAAGTTTAATTTTTTTGCATTGTTAATGCATATTGTTATGCATTCTGCATAAGTTAAAGTAGTTCCTAAAGGACAACTGTGCCTGCTTAGGTATTTCTACAAACAAATCACTTAAGCAACCCTATGTATTTTACATCAATTTAAAAATATTACCTCTTCACAATCAGTTTAAAACATTGTCCAAATCTGGTAGTATAGTGAGAAAGGCACTAGATAAAAAGGTGCTATGTAATGGAATTAATACAGGTTAATGAACATTTCTACAGATAATTCACCAGGTGGTAATCAAGGGTAACTTTAGAAAAAAAAGCAGGGGGGCAGCTGGGGTAAAAAGAGGGAATCCTGTACATTTGTATACAAAACATGCAACTTTTCTCTGATGTTGTGTTCCAATATTTGTCCAAATACACCTGTTGCGACAGGATTTGTGTGCCTAGATGGTAGCTTCAATGAAAGGAGTAGGGTGAATTGTGGACATTCCTTATAAAATAGTTATTGGCCTCATGACAGAGATCATTTTTGAGCCAACACACAGAAGCAACATTTCATATTGCAGAACAAATTTATTTAAATGATACAAGGGAACTGATAAGGTAGGGGTGTTCCCTGTTCTTTTCTCCCACTAAAAAGGAGTATAATTTCACCAAATGCATTTTTATTTTATTTTTTTACAGTTGCACATCTCATGAAATATAATGCAAAAAAAAAATTCTTACACACAATCGTGACACATGTAATTAAGACAGTCTCTAAAATCACTGTCATGATTGCTCTAAGACATAGGAAGGGCTTAACGCACAAAAAAAATATTTTGTTTAAATGAAATTAAATTTTAAAATAATGAAGGGAATATGTGGCATTAGTATAAAATGGCAACGACGTCTGATATTAAGTCTTTCCAAAGAGAATTCAGGCTGTATATGGATTCTGATTTAAAGTATTGAAATTTTAGAAAGGTATAGGTGATAATCATCTTTACAATACTGAAAATTAAACATGTGGCACAAAAAAAAAGGCAATAGTGTCACACCTTTACTGGTTGGGAAAGACACAGGGTAAGACTTTCTGTTGGACCCATGAATCTACAATGCCATGCAATACACAGGGAACAGTGAATGCCTGCAACTAAAGTGAGTTAGTCTACAGGGAGGACGTGGATCTTTGCTTCATGACTACTTGCCTAAAGGATTTTATTTTATGATGCCTGAAAGCAGATGATGTCACTTCAGTCAACTTGACCGATCTTGAATAAGGTCCTCAGGGGCTGAGTGATTGGGGGGGCTAAAGTTTCTGCTATGCTGCTAGACAGATCAGCCGCAACATTGTGAGGTAGCGCAGTGAATACCTCAGAAGCAGCTAAGGGATACAGCAGTAACAATTCCACTGGATGCTTTTGACAGAAGATGTTGAAAAGTTTGATGTCAAATTCAGATTTATGTTTTAAACGCGCAAACAAGGGCAGATAAAAGTAAGTGATAAATTGAATAATGTCCTAAGTATGTCAATGCACCGAGCTAGGGTCAAAAATCAGTTCCATCTGTAAATCTCACTTTCATGTTTAGTTTCTATTGGTTTTTGAGCCAGGACAGGGTTGATTATGACACTGCTGATATGCAGGACAAATTTGTTGCGTCAGCAATCACTATTGCAGATGCACAGCTGTAAATTACATAATTAAAATGAATTATGGGATATCCCTATAAAGGGATTGTTATATGCATCTCATTAGTCATATCACCTATTTTCATCAGACATCAAAACAGAGGACACATCGATGAGCATGTGTTGAAGTGGGAGGAGCTAGAAGGACCTGCATATTAGAATGCAAATATCAGCCAAAGGTCAATGATTGCAACACATTTGAATGGGTGCAGAAATCCATAGAAATGCATTGTCAATTGAAAAGAAAGTAAAAATACTGCATAAAGTCATTCAAAAATACAAACAATTGCCTTGTAGCCACTAGTTGGGCTAGCTGGGAATCGTGGAACTACAAGCACCAGCATGCCCCGTCAGCCCAGACATGCTAGACCAGTTCCATAGTAGTATTCCTTGCTTTGTCACCAGACCCATTTCTATTCAATGGGGCTGGAAATTACTAACTGCTCAGCCAATCACAAGCAGCGAGAATGTAAGCATTGCTTTTAAATGGCTGAGCTTTATCCATTCATGACAATGAACTTCAATGGGTTTTCTGCTCCCATTGAAATACATGGCCTATTCAAATACATGGTGATTTTGCTTAGCAGAGTAAAATCACTACAAATCACCTCATTTTAAAATAAATTAATGTTCAATGTTGGAGAGTTTAGAACATTATAAATATAATTATGCCAATTTTGAGCAATTTTATTATCTGAACAAAATTGCTCATTGAAAGATTTCCCCTAAAATTTAACCAACTTAGACAACAGGGTATTCATATGAAGTGGGAAGGGCTAGCTAATCTGTGCATCAAAATGTTGTGAGCCACTTGTCAATTTGGTTCCTGAAGATTGTGGTGTCAAAAACACACAAAGCTTATTCATTTAAAGATGGTTAGTGATAAATAAAAAGTAACATAAATAAGGTCTACAGTCTCTGCTTATTTTCTTTATTATTTTAATGCGAGTTGCCATGATATGCTCTCTTAAAGTGGGCAGCACGGTGGCTTAGTGGTTAGCACTTCTGCATCTGTGTTGTTCAATTCCCGACAATGGCCTTATCTGTGTGGAGTTTGTATGTTCTCACAATTTTTGCGTGAGTTTCCTCCGGGTGCTCTGGTTTCCTCCCACACTCCAAAAACTTACTATAAGGTAAATTGTCTGCTATTAAAATTTACCTTAGTCTGTGTTTGTCTGTCCGTGTGTGTTAGGGAATTTAGACTGTAAGCTCTAATGGGGCAGGGACTGATGTGAGTGACAAATATTCTTTGTACAGCGCTGCGGAATTAGTTGCGCTATATAAATAAATGATGATAAATAATGAAAGTTAAAGTGATGTCCTGCATGTACGGACAAAAAAAAAAAACTGGGAAAAAAAACAAAAAAACAAAAAACAAAAACAAAAAGTGGCTTCAATAGTGGAAATACAATAAATTTCTTTCAAATTATTTAAGTAACACGTTTTAGAAAACAAAGGGGGTAAAAATAAAGCGGCCATACACAGGCAGATCTGGTCGTTCTGCTTCAGTTCTTAAAATAGCTGATTTAATTAACTAAGCTTAGATTCAGTTACACATAAAAAGTAATCAATTTTGACCATCATAAGTTTGATTACAATGTGTGATCTTTTACACACACACTATAGATAGATATTGTTCAGCTATCTTTAATTAGTGGCCTTAATATGTCACAGCTAAAGTATATCTTGCACTTGTGCTGAAACTTTACTGACACGTTTACAAATCTCTTCAATATTGAGAAGCATCACTTTCAAGGTCAAATGTATTTACGAGTGAACAAACCTTTTTGTAACAGTCACGGCTGAATGAAAACAGCAGTCCAATACATTTTTCTACACTGTAGGTCAGGCATCCATGTTGTCCTGTAAGTTAGTCTGGAAGTATCACATTCATAGAGCTTGTACAGCGCAAACTTTAAAGTGTTAAACGTGGATTTTATTTAGCTTTCAGAGAACAGACCTATATTATCAATATATCCACTTTACAAACTGTTTTTCTGCAGTTCTAGTCTAAATTAAACTAAATTCAGAAGTTCTAAGTAATAAAGAACACCATGTGTTTTTAAATGTGAACACACACAAGATACCCATGCCAGTAAATCCTTATTCCAATGGTGCACCACATTCAAGGGTGATAAAACTAGCTACTTTACAGCAATCATAAGATATTTGTTCACATTATAACAAATGCGAAACCAGAGAGCCAGTACCCCAAATGGTGCTCCAGAACCTGTTTTGGCAGCTCCCTGGTTGTCAGATGTTGGAGACTAGAGGCACACTTATTGGAGTTCCAGCTGAAAAGGTGGTTCAGAATCAATGCATTATAAAACTGAGGCATGTGCAGGAGCTATGTTTCTTGAGTTCATAAGCCCACTACACACATTTTACATTTACAATCTGGATGGACCTATTCACAATATGTAGCACATAACCTCATGTATCAAATGCCCATTGTCCTATAGATTGTAATCTTGCAAGCAGCCTCTTATCTCTCTGTAATAGTCGGTATTATTTTAGCACTGAGTTTGTTCCCAATTGAAGAGCACTATGGACTATGCTGGTGCTATATAAATGTTGATGATGAGTTCATATGACAGACCTCTAAGGCAAGCAAACACAGTAAACAGTTTTGCCTCAGGCAAAACACATTTAGAGCTAGCTATCACTGGCAGATAGTGCAGTCGTCAGAACATGTACACTGGTCTCTATTTTAAAGCCCACAACAAATGCATTGACCACTTTGATAAACACAGCACAGGCCAGCATACCACTGGCAGCTCTACAGCCACCTGCACATATAGAATTTAAAAACAACCTTATATTCGCTATAAATATAAGATTCATTTATACATCTCATTTTTTCAAATATAATGTCCCGGCAATTTTTCCAACTTGAGTGTTAAATTTGCAAGAGGTAGTAGTATCTGAGGAAGCAAAGCTTCCTCGGATACTACTACCTCTTGCAAATTTAACACTCAAGTTGGAATTGGCTTCACCTTGACTGTCAGCAGAGCTTTTTTCCTTGGTCACTCGGTGGAATATACTACATAAGAAAAAATATTTTATTCCAAATAATGCAATTAATTATCAAGTTACAAACTGGACTTGATATTTTTTGTGATGCATTGTCATGCTCTTTAAAAGTAATAGTATGTAATGGGGCACATTAGATTCCAGAGATTGATACATTCCAACATCAACACATCATACTTTAACATGCTCCAAGGCTGTCAGACTTCAGGAAAATATGTAAGAAAGAAGGCAAGGATGAGCCAAGGTCAAAATACGGTTATCCTATAAATCAAGCGTTCTATCCTGCTGTGATGCTGATGCACCTCTGCTGGATTCACGCTGTGTTAAGGTGATGAATATGTTGTACATTTTTGGTATAAAGCCATTTAAGATACAAAATTGGAAGCCAAGTGGCCATTTTCCAAACTCTTGCTTTAAGTGCACTGGCATGGAAACTCCCATGTTCAGTGTCGGGTGCACTGTGAGTACATTGGAAAGGGACAGTGAAATTTCAAGCTCCTGCTATTAAGAGTGATTTTATAAAACACACTCATCATTGTCACTTTGTAAAACGTCTATAAAAAAATGAAATAAAAAATTAAAAAAAAATCAACAATAGTATTTTCAACATTTACAAATGATAAACATGCACATACCAAAATAAACCAGACAGACAGTTCACTTCCTTTCGAAAACTAATGGACGTATCCGGTTTTAATTTAGACAACCCGCACCCATTTCCCACATTCCTGCTCACTGGAAAAAGGAAAACCTAAAAAATAGACATGTTCTTATTGCAGCCAGGTCTTCAGGAATCAAAGACATCATTTCTGCATTAATGCAGCATTTCCATTTAGATAGGGGTGAAAAAAAAAATCTAAAAACAACAAATGTCTGATAAATAAATCTCCACGTATAATTAGGCATGCAAATGAGAATAGAGACTTGAGCCAGTTCAACTTCTGTATATTATAAGGAATATTTGAACCATCACAATGAGGGATATTACTTACAAATATAAATACTACAGGCGTGTCATACTGCAGAAACTTTTATATTAATTTATAGTCTGTTGCATGAGTAACTAAATAAACATGACAGTAGTCAAAATATTATGCAGGCTTAATTCAGTGTAACTTTTTTTGCTCGTCTCGAGATAAAGATCAAACCTTTTAAAAATTGGAGGTAATGTGCATTGCAACCCGATTCTAGGTATCATTTTCTAGAAAGTAGTAGATAAATGAGAGAGCTAGAATATAATTGATTGCTATGGGAAAAACTACCACTTTTACATTTTAGGTTTAATAAATCTACTCCCACATGTAAACAGGTTTCTAATCTGGTTCATACGTACGGGTCGAAGTGGGCCTGTATATGATGGTATGCCATACTTCCACTCCCCCTACTGGAAAACTATCAAATTTCCTTCAATTACATTTTCTACACCAGTACTTCTAAATTTCCATATGGCCACAGAGTTCTGTCCCAGTGCATTCCAAGAAGATTGAAACTATTTCAACGATCTCTTTCTGCTCTGGTGCAGAAATGTCCGCAAAACACTCGCCTTATTCTGCATTTAGCCATGAAATTTGGCATTTTGCAATTGGAATTTGGCCTTGTGTGTTCCTAATAAGTGAAGGATTAACAAATTAAATCACCTTTCTTATTAGTGACAAGAATTAGAAGAAACAATTAAAATAGAACTAAATATACCCTTAATGGTAGCTTAACTGTTAATTATATTTCTAATGAATAGTGGTATGACCACCCGCAACACTTCATGTAATCCAGTAAAATGATCTGATCAGAGTCTAAAAGTAGCACAGTCCAACAGTGCAGAAAATGCCAGAGTATAAATTTATACTTTCCCTCCCACATATATATTTTGCTGGCAGGCGCACAATATGCCCAAACGTTTCAGCTGCTACTCTCGCTGCGTCTCTCCTAGACTGAAAATCATATGCTTCAGCTTAGAGTAAACAGCAAGCTGAAAAGCATTCAACTGCTAATCACCCTTCAACATTAGAAGAGGAAGGGACAGGGGAATCAAGATAAGTAATGCTGAATACAGATCGAGGTCAGAACTGAAAGCATTGAATACTCAGAGGAGTGGGGTAAATATTCCCCACCTTTACATATGATCATTCTGTACCACTGCAATAAAAGTCTACACTGAAACATCTGCTGGTGTACTTTCTTTGTATGTCTCTAAACATGTGTAGTATATTTTTGGGAATAAGATTTTAAAACTTCACAACTTGCGCACCAAAAAAGGCATATGACCACATTAGGCCAGCTAGGAGAGAAAGGACTAAGGTAGAGCATTGAAAAAACTAGGACATTAAATTTACTAGGACAAAAAACAGGTTTCCCTAATCTTAAATCATTGCATAAAATACAGAATAATACATAAGTGGTGTAAATAGCCCAACTGGTGTTACTGTTTGATTAAAAATAATATTCAAGTATGATGTATCTATGAATCCCAGCACTATGAATAGTTAACTGAATTTCTATACAGGCATTGAAAATGCTATGCTATTATCCTTGATATTTTTGTAGCCTAAATCTCTTCAAAGAATACTCTTTCAGCCTCCAAAGAAGCAGCTCAATCTCGTTGTGTTGATACATTAATCTGTAGGTGTGTGAGCTCTAATTTCACATTTCTACTATCGCTGAAATACCACGGTGTCATGTCTATATTGCTAGGATAGAAAAAGAAATTGCCTTTCTTTCTCACACACTGAAAAAGAAAAGCTGAAAAGAAAAAACAATTTAGCAGATGTCACCGTCTTAGGCTTATGGACAAAGTATAGCATTAGAACCTGTGAGATTGAATACACGTCTGAATGAAAATGTGTGTCATTTGAAATGTCTACATACTTTCTCCATAAAAGTAGGAGCAGTATTATTCTTATTTGTTACTAGCTGCAGTATCCGGCATTGCCCAGGTTTAAATCTTAAAGTTATTAAGTTAACAATGAGTTGGATGTAACTGTCAACCATTTAAAAATAATTAGGAGCTTTGCAGCTCAGCAGCTCTTCCAACACACCAATGAGGTGACTGCCCAGTGTCGTTTTTGTTTTACAATTAAATGTCATCCAAATCCATCCAGTGGAAGGCCCAGAACCCCCAGGTCAAATTTCTATCTAGCGTACACCAACGGGATGTCTGACCGGAACCCTAACCCCCCCCCCCCCCCCTAAGATCTGGCCATAATCCAACTGGATGATCTCGCATTGGTTTCATCCCAATAGGTGCAGGGGTGTCCGAATGCATAACCAGACTGACAAACAGAACAATGATCTTAATATATAAGATAATGCTTGAAAATTAACCCTCATAATGATACACTGAGACTAGACTATTTAGAGTCAAATACACAGCAAAAACAGAAAGCAGCACTTTCAGACAGGATAAATAATTCCCTCTACCCATGATGCGACTGGCGGCTGCACTGTGAAGTGTTTTTCTTTGGGTCCCGTTATTTCATATCATCTAAGAAAAAAAAGTGTGGCTCTTATGGAGGTTTTATGACAGATTATGGCTTGTGACTGGTACAACCACTGACACCCCCACTTCACAGCCCTGTAAGCTGTTGTCTAAAATAACTGACATGGCTTATACATTTAAAAAAAATAAAAAATTTAAGAACCAATTATACAAATTCAACAATGTAATCCAGTTGGTTCCAGATTAAAATACTCTGACAGTGTTATAAACAATACAGTCAAAAACGATTATCTTAAATGTGTATAATTCATAAAAAGTGTATTGTATCAAATAATAGTTTAGCATTGGCATCAAGTATTTAATGAGCACTAGTATTTGAGATGATCATGGCAGGCCCAAGTCGACATATTGTGAAGCATGGTGATAACTTGCTTTTACTGACAACTAACAAGAACAGGGAAGCACAGAAAGTATTTAAAATAACGAACTTGATTGGAAGTGTCAGTAGCGTGCATCTCTAAACGAAAAGCATTGATTAGCAGGCATGATTATAATCCTATAGAATTTAGACTAATGATAAAAACAGATTCTTAATGGTAATACACTAGTCCCTATACAAATATAAAGTATTGCCAGGCAGTAGGTATACGCATACCTCCCATATATTTGAGTTTCTGGAAATAGGATACGAAAGTCTCCAAAAAGGAATGTGACCGTGGCATGATGAAGTATGTCCCCCCCATCCTGTGCTGTATCCATTCTCCCCAAGCAGTGGGACACATCGTCCTAACATTCCCAGCACAGAGGACAAATAGGCAGGAATTTTGGATGGTTGGACAGTGCCCTACAAGCAGAACTTCCTTATCTAATTTAGGAGAGTTCATGGGTACATTAATGTGCCTGTCCTATGCTGCAGCAACTATAGAATATTCGATTCAAACACCAGACCATATTGGCTCGGATTTAATGCGCACATGTTCTGTGCTGCTTTTCTTCTTATTAATAATTAAACAAAAATAAGAAAGTAGTTTGTGTAACTGGAAGGAGGAAAAAGAGAAATATAGAAAACACTCTTAAGAATCCCAGTTAAATGATAGTGCCAAGTGTACAGTTTTAGAAGACAAAACTTCTTACATAAACATTACACAGAATTGCTTGATAGGCCTGGGGCCCATGAGACATTTTACACCACACTGTAGGAAAAAATATCACCTGAAGCTCCTGTTAGCTGATACATATCCACTGAACCTGAACATGCTGCTTCAAAAATGTAGCATTACTTTAACAGCTTGCTTTAGGGCCATTGGAATTTCTACACTATCCTTCACATGGCTGTTTAAAGGGTCTTTAGTTTGCAAAAGGCTGCAGGAATGTACATTCTCACACAGACAGATGCTGAACGGACAAGTAAAGTAAAATCTGACTTGTAATGTCACTCTACAGTGACTGCTGTGTTACTGAAATGTAGAGGTCACTCAGTGTAGTTCGTTACCTTACAAAATCATCAACCTAAATTAGTGTAATAAGACTAAACAGGACATTAAAAAGGATTGTAATCTACAACTTTGCAATGACTAAAAAACCCCCCAAAAAAAACCAAAAACATTTAAATTATATTCAAGACTATAAAAACACTACAGAAAGAAATCAGCACTTTAAATATGGATATGAATGCTTATGATAGTTGTACCAGGTTGTGTCACAGTATAACTTAAGGAGCCAAAACACTGCCCAATCCACCTGGTCTGCAGAGCCATCAATTGACCAGAGTAAACTATAGACATGTGGCTAAGTGTTAAAGATTAAGCAGTTCGGATCCATTAAGTTGGCCAAATCAGGATCAATAAGCTTTTTGGGGCCAAAAGCCACAGTGTGTATGATCATCTGCATTTTGCCACTAGGAATGTTAAACTGGGCACACATCTATGCAATCTTACATCAAATGCAATTTCTATAACAATGTTTACAACGACTGAAAGTCCCCATGAGCATGTCTAAGTTATAAAACCAAATGATGCAATGCATTTTGATATGACAAAACATGATCGTGGGAGACTACACACTCTTGCAATATCGGACCAAACGGCAGGGCTGGTGCTAGGGTCCATGGCGCCCTAGGCATTTTGAAAAAAAATCGGTGCCCTCCTCCCCCCGTCTTTCCTTACCTTGTCACACCACCGCCGCCTCTCTGCTCCGTCTCCTCCCCTCCACTCACTGACACTAGTGAGTGGAGGAGACAGAGCAGAGAGGCGGCGGTGGTAAGCAATAGCCTCTCCCCCCCTCCCCCGTGCATCTGAATGCTGTGCGGTGGCCGTGACAGGTATGGTCAGCGGTCGCCGCACAGTTTTAAAGTAATTCACATTCTTGTGGCGCCCTCCAGAGCCCGGCGCATTAGGCAAGTGCCTAACCTTGCCTAATGGGAGCGCCGGGCCTGCCAAACGGTCATTTATCATGTTATCTGCATGAAAAATGTGTAGGTGTGTACCCAGCTTTACTCTAAAAAGAGATATAAAACATAATTTACTTACTGCTGGAACCAGTAACTTTTTCACTTCTTCCACTGCTCTTCTCAATTTCATTTCTGCTCTATTCTGAGCATCTTCCACTGTGATCAGAACGTGCAGGTCTTCATTCAGGTGTTCCCAGTTTGGTTTTCCTCGATTTTGTTCCTCCTACAAGCAAAAGGAAATATTGTAAATATGGGGGCTAAATTGTGGACACTTCATAGATCTGTGGCTTTAAATCTTAAAACTACAATGGGGAGTGTGAGACTTAGTGATTTTTAAAATTCTTTGATTGCATAGGATGCTAAATATTTACACTACTACAATGCTGATAATCTACCAGACAGTAAACTCTTCATCAAGTCTCAATCACAAGATGCTAAATATAAAGCAACTAGATTTAAATGGTAATTGCAAATATCTGCAGAAAACCTGAACTCAAGACACTGATGCACTGGATAAGAAAAGAGGTTTTCAAACAACAGTTCTGCACTTTACTACCAGCATTGTGTGTAGAGACCACAGCAGTTCTATGTGAATAGAACAGGAATGTCTACAGAAGAGTGATTAGGTATTACACCATAGCTCCGAACTTCAATAAGTGCCTCAATGAGCATTTCATATACAAAGACCTGGGAAAGTAGCAGATCTTGAAGTGTCATTGAAGTGCGAACCAATAGACAAGTGACAATAATGTAATATAAAGAAGATGAAAATACTCCTACCAAAAGGAAATGTGAAATAGAAATTACACCAAAATATATTAGGCACGTTTACAGGTATAACCTATTCATCTCTCTCTGGTAACGAAAGGACTACCAACTAAATTTTGTGACAATAATCCAACATATACAAAAGCCTTCTGTAAATTTCCATCATAACAAAGTTGTTGTGTAGGTGAAATTACACTTCTTAGATTCCGCTACAGAGCCTGCTTCAGCCATAACCTTACCAGTTTTACTACAAACCAACTCTCATATAAACAAGACATGCTTTATTTGATCTGAAATGATTGGGCTGTATGGTCACTATTGATCGGTACAGCTTGAATCACGCTCAATTTTTTTTTTATCATTACAAAAGTCTGTTCATCCCAAGAGAGTCCCATTGCAGACAATTATTTGTATTTCTATATATAAAGTCACATTTCTCCACTGAAACCACATTAAGTTAACACCCTTGAAACAACAATAGATTGCAAACATTAAAACAATCATAATTATGTAATATAACACATTGTAAAATAATCACTCAAAATTTGTATTGGTGGTCAATGAAATTCGTGCTAAGAGTCATGTTGGCTTCATTGTGTTTAATTTAATAATTTTAAAAGTCTCTATAAAAATAAATAAATACAAAGAAGATAAATATAATTCAAGTGCAGGAATGCTGAATCATAATGTGCAAAATTTAATCTTCTACAAAAGCATCTGCCAAAAGACATTTGTTGTACAAGTTTGCTTACTCAGCTTGTCAACATAAAATTTCCAGTATCATTAGAGCATCTCCTCCACACACTTTTTTCATGCAATCAAATTTCTAATACATGCAATATTTCTGTACTGTTAGACAGTGTTCATTGCCTTTAACTTTGCAGTGAAGAGGATTTAAAGGGAAAAAGAGCAACTTAGGACAACAGTGAATTAAGCACCTGTCTCAGGGGCGCCAACCTTACAATGTCATGTTCTGTGAGGTTCATATTACTTTTGTGCATTTGACCTTCTAATGACTAAGAAGCCAATACAAGATGCAGTATTAGTGGCAACTCAGGCCAAAGCTAAATGATGAACGTAGCCATTATGTTCTTACAAATGGATGTGGCTCTAACAGATTTAAAAAAAGAAAAAAGGAAAAGAAAATGAAAATAACATTGTTGTGTACAGGGCAACTTTCTCTCCTTTGGCAATTGAAATGTTATGTGACTTAATGTTATAATAAAATATAATGTCAGTTAACAAAAGGCCCCATGTGGCATGGATAATATGAGATGTGAGATTGTTTAATGTCAACGAAATCTCCGGAGACTTGAGACAAGACAGCCATCACAGCCCAATTATGTGTCTATTAGAGGCCCATTAACTTGAACACACAAGTTGCTTTGTAAAAAAGTGTTACCACTAACAACCACAAGCACTTGTGATAAGGCAGTGAATGGAATTCTTTTTATGCACATCAGACTTTGTTCATGTAAGCCTGTTGTTGAAAACAGAATAAAATGGCTGAGAACAATAGCTTCCACTAAAAATAATAAAATGTGTAACGTACTACAAAACACATTCATTAAATAGAGCTTATATTTATTGTTGATTTTTTTGGTCACTTACAATGGCTGGTCAAGACAAAAATATTGACTCATACTGCAAAATAAAGATGTAGAAATACAACATCTCAATGTCTTACAGTAGTTTCTCAAACCTTAGTTTGTGTATCGCTATTAGGAATGGCTCACGTGTGTTCCACTTTTGCATCCCAAATTAACAAACAATTAATACTTATTTTTCAAAAGATTAAACTTATGATGAACCCAAGCTAGGAGGTTATGACAAATATATTATACCTTGAGATCTTAAAGGAAGTATGTAGTTGGTTTTACAGCCTTTGGAAACTTTACCTGTGAGTTTTAATGGAAAATGTTTCAAATATGGCTTTTTGGTGGTACTAGAGGGGTTTGTTGAGAATCACAGTTCGGGGGCCACTAGACCAGGGGAGCTCAAACTTTTGCAAAACTGGATCTTGTTTATGTTGATGTACCAACTCATTTCCAGAATGCCACAAATTAGGAAAGTATTGGTGCAATCAATGCCACTGATCATTTGAATCCAGAGTACCTTGTACCGCACCATCACCAAACTACAAGCTGACCTACCGTAAAGACAACCACCACGCCAGCCAACCTGCAGGCCACTTCATGCCCAGACACCTCCAAGCCACATTTTGCACAGAACTCCGCCCCTCCACCTTAACAGGCCAACCACCTGCAGGAACTCCCCAGCTGTCCTAGCAGCTATTGAAACAGGAGCTCCCCAGTACCGAGCCATCTTTTGCAGCAACTCCATATCCAGTACTTCCAGTTACATTTTGTATAGAGACCCAAACTACTGCCAGCCAATGTTTTGCACAGACTTACAGCCCCAGTACAAATTGCACAGAGACAAACACAACCTCAGAAAAGTGGCATGAAGGTGCCGGGAGACAGAGCTGCTGGCGGCATTCCGAGTGTTCAGCTCTCACAAATCGGGACGACAGCTGTGTAGAACAGTGACAGCAAGTCTGACTGTCACCTCCACTGTCAGGAGGAAATGCCAACTGCTGTGAACACCCACAATCAGCTGTAGTCACAGTCTACAGGCCACATGGACATCACTCCTCTAGACAGTGTAGTATGCATTACAAAGCATACCAACACTTTCTGGGTATGTCACCATGACAAAAACTGTACACCATTTTGTGAATTGCATAAGATTATCAGGCATTTGTACAATATGATTACCATTAACGTAATTAGGAAATTATTTTCTCTCTAATATCTATCTCTATCACTCTCATCATCACCATTTATTTATATAGCACCACTAATTCCGCAGCTCTGTACAGAGAACTCACTCACATCAGTCCCTGCCCCATTGGGGCTTACAGTCTAAATACCTTAACACACACACAGACTAGGGTCAATTTGTTAGCAGCCAATTAACCTTCTAGTATGCTTTTGGAGTGTGGGAGGAAACCGGAGCACCCGGAGGAAATGCACACAAACATTGGGAGAACATGGAAACTCACAGATAAGGCCATGGTCGGGAATTGAACTCATGACCCCAGTACTGTGAGGCAGAAGTGCTAACCACTGAGCCACCGTATCTTTTATATGATTTGCCTTTAAAAGCTGTGTGCAGATAAGCCTTATGCCCAGATAAAAAAAAAGCATAGCATTTGATCATGTTAGAACTGACCATATTGGGAAGACTTTGGCGTGAGTTGGTCAGCTTAACATATATTGCAATATGTGGAACTAACATTCCCAGTTTTTTTTATAAAAAATTATTTAATACATCATTAGTTACGTGTTTGGAGAGTGCAAATTTTATCTCTCTCTCTCTCTCTCTCTATATCTATCTCTATATCTATCTCTATATCTATCTCTATATCTATCTCTATATCTATCTCTATATCTATCTCTATATCTATCTCTATATCTATCTCTATATCTATCTCTATCTCTATCTCTATCTCTATCTCTATCTCTATCTCTATCTCTATCTCTATCTCTATCTCTATCTCTATCTCTATCTCTATCTCATCTCTATCTCTATATATATATATATATATATATATATATATATATATAAAATTTTGAATATGGTATTTTATTTCCAATTTGAAATGTTCTATGTGGTTGCGCAAAAAGCAAAGTAAAACAAAAACAAGCATCCACACTGCTATTTAAGAATTCAGAAGCACTGATGAGACTTTTCCTAAACCTGCACCAACAATAAAAAAAAAATGTTTGATGTTGCAAGTGGGACAGAACACTTAAAAGTTGCACCTTTGATGTTTTCTCATATTCCAGAGCTCAAAAGAATATTCCAACCTAAATGGAAGCAGATAATCAGTTTGTTTCATTTGAATATTTTAGATGGAATGTTTCAAACACAAATCTCTGCACACATTAGACAATTCCAGGTAAATTCCCAGAATAATTCAATGACAGAGGCAAATACGATTATCACTTGCAGGTAATTCCTTGCACATAAGGGAATATTGCTGAATTATTAACCTAATTAATGTTCGTTAAGAAGGGAGCAGAGATCTCTAATTGACTGTCTGTGCAATGTGTCCAGCACAGGGGACCATAAATCATGAAGGAGGAAATGTAAAATTGAAAAAGCAGTTTATTCAGAGCTCATCATGATGTAGTTAAAGCAGAAACAACTCCGCACACAGATCTATTCTCTTCATAGTGTTCATTAGCACTACAAACATTTCTTACACTGGCTACAAAACAAACTCATTAAAAACCACCAGTTTTTGGCAATTTTTTTCCTTCCTTCTTCAAACAAGTAAATAGATAAACCAGAGTATAATACTCTAATATTTTAATATTTTCTTTCAAAGTTTGCAAAATTAGCACCATTGCAATACTATATCTATATTTATACAGAAATACATATTTATACAGAAATACATATTTATATACACACACTTCAGGGTACATAAAAAGTCAGGGCATTTTTTGGGGTTGAGTTGAAAACATTATAAGTTATTGGCTTGCACTGAAAACAGGTTTCAACTGATACACTAATTATCTATTGAGCAGCAGCAGCAATTCTGTAACACTCAGCGTCAGAACACACTGATTGTCCTAACCCCTGCTGATACACAGTTTTAATTGTGCATTTATAGCCAGGGAAATTAGCAAAGACTTTTGCTCCTACTGTGCCTCTAATAGCAAGAGTTCACACAAAGGAAGCCATGTAGCAAAGAATGCCCAGGAAAGAAAATCAGGACAAGTTTGCAAACACATTATTGTGCACAGAATGGTTACTGTGGTGTAATGTATCGACCAACGCATGAGGGAAGGAAAACAAAGCCACACATCTTACTGGAACTGTTGAACCAGTAACTCATTGGATTAATATTCTAGAGAGCTTGCTACTAAACATGTTAAAAAAAAATAAAAAAAAATGAACAAATAATTTCACACAAAAATCAGTTTTTATACAATATAGCTTAGTAAAACAAAAGCCTATAATAACAGCCTATATTTCAATGAAGTTCCAGCTTGTCAAAGTGGAGAAGGCTATTTTCACACAAAACTCACCACAAAATGCCCCCCTTTCTTGTTGCTTACCCGATACTAATTTCCCTAAACTGCAAGCTTTTTCTATCTGTGAAATACATATTACAGTTTTTAAAAATGTCCAATGGGGCAGGGACTGATGTGAATGTGTTCTCTGTTCAGCGCTGCGGAATTAGTGGCGATATATAAATAACTGATTATTTATTATTAAAAATAATAATAATATTAATAATAATAATATTATTAGCAATATAGTTAATGTGTGGCGTTGGGTAATTACATTTTTGGCACTGCAGTGATTGCAGACAATCACTGCAGATGTCTGCAATCACCTTGTTGGTCCAGTGGAGATCATGTACCCTCCAGCAGTGGTTTACCAGTTTACAGGAACCAGAATGCTGTGGTACTGGAGTGCTTCTCCCCCCCCCCCTTTTTTT
Organism: Mixophyes fleayi; assembly: GCF_038048845.1. Classification (NCBI taxonomy): domain Eukaryota; kingdom Metazoa; phylum Chordata; class Amphibia; order Anura; family Limnodynastidae; genus Mixophyes; species Mixophyes fleayi. The sequence continues at coordinate 234,634,054 of NC_134404.1, read as the reverse complement.
GGTTGTCCTGTGTGGAGATGCAGTAACAGCTGCTAGACTAGCTGCCCCAATGTATCCATCGGAAGCAAGAGGGATTTGCAATAGCACCTCCTGGATTCAAAGCTGAAGAAGCGGGCAGAGCACTCTTCACCCTAGCAGTGCATGAGGAAAGGGGAAGAACGCACCCCTTGCAGCTGGAAATTTTTAAAAGTTTGAAACTATATAGGCCGATTCCACGTGGAAGCTGAATGAATTAGAATGGATTGGTTAAATGGGTAGGGGGCTAGATTACAGCCTGCTAACCTGTGTGTAAAAATTGTATATTAAGGATGGCAGAGCCCCATATAAAGATATACCATCATCCACTACTACATGATCACCAGTACTACAGACTTGTAAGTAGATTGGTATTTATTTGCTCAAAACCAGATCCTGCATGAAGCCTAAAGCTTGCCATATTCCAGTGAACTACGAATAAGAGCTAAACTAACCCGTTTCTTGGCCGTCATGTGTTGAATCCAAGGTCCTGAGTTAACGCTCTCCCTGCTACCCACCAGTTCTGATCCAAAGCAAGCAGTTAGGAGGAACCAAAACGTTAGCAGCAAAAGAGGTGCTCTGACGGCTATACACCACACACAGAAATAAGCAGTTTCAGATGCCAATGAAGGAGATTGGTGGTAGCAGTGACTACTGTCCTACAACTATTGAGTGTCTGGTGCCAAAGTTTAATAACCAGGAATGACACTGACTAACATCAGATCCAACACCAATTGACAACTCCAGGACAGGAGATTTAAAATATCACTAAACGTAAAATTCAGTTTGTCTTAAAGGGGCATATTCAATTGTAGGCGGGAGCGGCGAAAATCCCGCCGCGGAAAAACTAATACATGTAATACGGTAATTTGTAGCTGGATTTCAGCTCAGGGAGCTGCGAGGTGAAATCCAGCGAGTAAATGACTGTATTACATGTTTTTCCGCGCACGATTACCGTAATATCGTAATCGTGCGTGGACCGCAGGATTTTTGCCAATCCCGCCGACAATTGAATACTCCCCAAAGAATATAGCTAACTACAATATTCATAAATACATATGTTACAAAGTTTCTGGATCTCATCAGAACAGAAAATATTTGAAATAAAGAGTAGTTCAAGGAAGAGACCTTTTCCTAGAGTTCCTGTCAGTAAACCTACTGAAGGAAACCATCAGCCACCTTATGCCAAAAATATTTTGCATTCAACTGCAGCATAAATGTAAATATAATCTCTATCATCTCAAATTTGCCAAGATATTGGAACTTTTATACACATTAATTTGCGCGTGCAACTTTTATTTCAGGTTTAGTGGATAGCTAAGAGTTTTGCTCTTTTAAAGTAGACTTTATTAAAAAAAATATTTCTAGATTGAACTCGAGTGACAAGTGCCATATGGGCACCAGGAGCTGTGGTGTGGTATTTAGACGTATGATGGTCTGTAACCTAAATTAACATAACATGTACAGAGGAAAATCCTGCATAAAGTGGCTTGCATGAGATAAAGAATGTTTCACTTCAATATGCTCGCATTCCATCAAACTGTGTGGGCCTCATTTCATTATTAAACCTGTATGAAAGACAGAAGGATTGTTGAGTTCAAACCACTAAGTATCAGTCATCCATATATACTCAAATATGCCCGGCTATCTTGTTTGACGCGTTTTGTTATTTTCTTTTGGCCCCAGCTTACAGGAAAACACTGAAAATGTAAAACAGCAGGAATAGTAGTCTGGAACAAACAGCTCTCCTCTTTGTACAGATTTTATCACTTTTCAAACACACACACACACACATATACATATATATATATACATATATATATATATATATATATATATATATATATATATATTTTTAACAATCTTTTCCCATTATCAGTATTAGCACTTATTTACCTAGCACCAGCATGTTTTGTTGCACTTTACAATTGGGAACAAAACAGCAATAAAACGAGAATAGGCATTAACATGCAGATAAAGATATAAGATTATAGACAAACCCTTTTTACAGGTCCTTCTATATTTCTTAGAATGACAGCGAAGGAAGCACCCAATATGTATACCTTACAATGCAACTGAATCTGTACACCCACCTGCATAGGGGCTGGGATTATAGTAGCCAGACAACACTATCAGTTAATTAGTAATAGAAAGGGAGTTTATTGATCTTGTAAATTCTTCAAATTAAATATTTACATTGGAGCAGAAACATGGTTTTGAATGTCACAATGTAGCAACAAAATGCTATAGCACTGAAAAGTAAAACCCAAATAAATCAGTTGTAGAACTTAAAATATGATTTCAATAGATTTTAGGAAAAATGTATCTTTCACAACAAATGTTAACAGATCTCACCTTCAAGTTACAATCTGTATTCTTACCCCAACGACTGCCTTACTGCTCAAAACACGTAAAAGGATTTTAAAGGCGACAAATAGCACAACCTGAGCCATTTTCCATTAGTATTCTCCATATGTTACACTGCGAGCCAGAGAGAGATTGATGCTTTCTTTAAATGTTATCCATTTTATTTTAATCTTTATAGTGTACAGCCCTGACCTGAGGATTCATCTGCATCTGTCAAAACTGTTGTCATCACTCAGGGATACAAGACTAAAATCAAAAAAGGCACAAAATAGAAAGAAAAAAAAAAAGTTACACTAGTGAAGAATTATAAAACAAAGGAAAATTTATAGTCTGCATCAGTAATTTTTTTCTTTGTGCTCCATTTAACTATTAACAGTCACAAAATCATACTGGGAAATCTGGTAACCATAGTTTAGCTTTTATTCAGCAGGCTTTACGCACATTACCTTACAAGCTAACAAAAAAGCTTGTTATAACATCCAATATACTTTATTGTGCAAAAGTTTTAGACAGGTGTGGAATAAAAATCTGCAAAATAAGAATGCTTTAAAAAAAAAAAATAGAAGTTTTAATAGTTTATTTTCATCAATCAACAAAATGCAAAGTGAATGAACAGAAGAGAAATCGAAATCAAATCAATGTTTAGTGTGACCACCTTTTGCCTTCAAAACAGCATCAATTCTTCTAAGTACACTTGCACAAAGTCGGGATTTTGTAGGATTCTGGTCATGTGTATGAGTAATCAATCATACTAAACAGATAATGATCATCATTTTCATATGTAGGTTGAAACACAGTTATTAACTGAAACAAACAGCTAGATAGAAGGCTTAAAACTGGGTGAGGAACAGTCGAACTCTGACCTCCGAACTCTGATATGAAATGGTCTTCCACAACCTCGCCTTTGTAGCATACACCATGGCAAGACTAAACACAACAAAACACAAGGTAGCTTTACTGCATCAGCAAGGCAATCTTTGCCTCTCCCAGGCAAAGATTTCAAAGCAGGCTGAGGTTTGAAGATGTGGTGTTCAAGCATTTTTGAAGCAGCACAAAGAAACAGGCAATGTTGAGGACTGTAGATGCAAAGAAACTTTGTGCATCAAATGAAAGACACATCATGCTTACTTCCCTTTAAAAAAATGTCCAGCGCGGCCATCAGCTCAAAACTGGGGAAAAAAGTGGGACCCAGGTACACCCATCTACTCAGAGACGTCTGGCCGGAAGTGGTCTACATGGAAGAACTGCGGCCAAAAAGCCATACCTTCGATGTGGAAACAAGGGCAATAGAACTCAATGAAAACATAGGAACTGGGGTGCAGAAAAATGGCAGCAGGTGCTCTGGACTGATGAGTCAAAATTTGAAATATTTGGCTGTAACAGAATGCAGTTTGTTCACTGAAGGGTTGGAGAGCGGTACAATAATGAGTGTCTGCAGGCAACAGTGAGGCATGGTGGAGGTACCTTGCAAGTTTGGGGCTGCATTTCAGCAAATGGAGTTGGGGAATTTGGTCAGGATTAGTGGTGTCTTCAATGCTGATAAATACACACAGGTTATCCATCAGGCAATACCATCAGGGAGGCGTCTGATTGGCTCCAACTTTATTCTGCAGCAGGACAATGGCCCCAAACACACAGCCAATGTCATTTAGAACTATCTTCAGCGTAAAGAAAAAAAAGACTCCTGGAAATGAAGAAATGGTCCCCACAGAGTCCTGATCTTAACATCGAATCTGTTTGGGATTACATGAAGAGACCGAATGATTTGAGCAAGCCTACATCTACAGAAGATCTGTGGTTAGTTATCCAAAATGTTTGGAACCACCTCCCTGCCACGTTCCTTCAAAAACTGTGTGCAAATGTATCTAGAAGAATTTATGCTGTTTTGAAGGCAAAGGGTGGTCACACCAAATATTGATTGGACTTCGATTTTTCTTCTGTTCATTCACTTTGCATTTAACCAAGTGCATTGTCATGCTCACTGAACCACAATGAAGCAGACATATCACATATGGCGAGTTGCATTTCTTCTATGAATGTACTTGATCCATTGCAATTGTGTCCCAGTGCTCTCTCTCTCTCTTCCTGTATAAGCCTCTGTCCACCAGCTCTCTGGTGATAGGACAGCAGAATAACCCAGGAGCCATTACCCACAGGCAGTGGTTAGGGAATTAACTCTGCTGTCAAAAACATTCAACAGAGAGGTGGTGGTAAGCGTTTGTTTGATGTTCCCTACCACATACTGCTTTAGGTAGGATTGGAGTAGAACTACCATCACTAAGCCAGGAGCCTAGTGATGGTAGATTATTTTCAGTATATTGAACATTTTATTACCACTCATAACACACTACAAAGGCTTAAAAAAAAAAACCACTTATCTCCACATGGAAATATAACTCATTTTATATTAGCGCAAAAAGGGATTTGTTCCACTCATTGTTTGCTGGTCCTGCTGCTACACACCAACATTCCTGCATCCATATAGGTAAATATTTCTCTAATCTCCATTTATAATTTTTATCAAGTCTTAATGGCCGCAAATCATCTGCATGTAATTGCACAAAGACAGCCAATCACAATGGGGTGGATGAAAGAAGCTAATCTTCTGATACACTATCTGATAGTGTATGCCGTCATCAACCTAGCTTAAGTGAGAAGCAGACATTCAGCATTTATTTGGCCATACATGTTCTAGTATGTATAGCCTAATATTAGAGAATGGCTCGGTGTATGGCCAACTTAAATCCCTTAATTGATATATTGAGAAAACCACAGTGTTTTGTAATTGTTTAAAAAAAAAAAAAAAAAAAACTGATCATGACAAATATTAAAAGTTCTCAGAAAAATAAAACGCCAATGGATTGCATTGCAAAGTCGTCCAATTTATTTTGCACAACTTTTTTTTTTATTTTGATAATTCTTTAACCTTATAATGATAGAAGAACATTGACTATCTCTACTGTTACAGGAAGATATAAGACTAACATATGACATATCAAAATACAATTGGTCAGCTTTCAGGTATATAGAGAGATATATTAATAGAGAAGAAAAAAGGAAAAAGGGTTTAGGGAGGTGAGATTGTATTGTAAAATGTGCACGGCTGCCGGGAAAGATGGCATTTAAGGTAATGGGAGTGACACAAATGTGCACGGAAGAAAATTCCAAAAATGTTGTATATCATCTATAGTGAAAGGTTGTTGAACATGACAGTAGGCATTAAAATAGTATTGTACAGACATCGCATCCCTGTTCCAAAGATTTTCATTATATATAAATGAGTTATTACTACTAATAATTTAACTTTGAGGCAATCAGAGCTATTTAAACTTAAATTAAAGCGAAGTAATATGCCATAAGGTAAAGGCAGCTTTAATATGTCAAAACAGGGATCATTTGGATCACTGTGAAAGCAAACACTATCTGGACAAAGAGCACAGTTTGTTGCATTTATGGTTCATCCTCACTGTTAAAACTGCTGCTATTATCACAGCAGGGCTTGACATAATCTACCCACATGCGTATAATATTTTTCATGAATGCAGAGGAGGGGTCATCCATAATTACATATTAAAATAAATGCATTATTTTACATATCTTTGCTTTGTGTGTCCAAATACGAGTGTAGAAATAAGTGATTATATCATCAAACTATGGTGCTGCATTTTAGGTAGCTATTGTAACAAAATATTACTGCCTAAATTTATTATAGCTGGCCGCCACACAAAGTATTACTACTGCACGGTGTACCTCCTCATGAGACTACATCAATTACGAAGTGTGCTTCAGCTTTGTTAAAATGCTATATGAAGATCCCTCGGAGATGTACTTAACCTACATGATTGTTCAGAAGGGGTTTTTGAAAGATAAAGAAATGTGTGAAAGGCTACCTGCTGAAATATAGCAATCCTGAGCTCGGAATTGCTGCTAGTGAATTACCTCCACATGAAATCACTACACAGCCACAAGATGATAAAATTAATTACTGAATATAATGGTGAACTAACAGCTAGCAATCTGCAGTGTGCATTTACAGAAATGAAAGAGCTTGAGTGTTACTTTATTTAGGGTCAGTCCAGTCGATTAACTGCCACAGTAGTTTTTTTCACACAAATTAATGGGATATAACTATGCAGCATAACAAACACATATGAAGATCAAACTGGTATTAAAATGGGGAGAGCAAATCCAGTATATGTATATGCTACATGGTCAGAGACCTTTCATTAGCAGCAATATTTTAATCCTAAGAACCCTCTCCCCTCCCTCATGTCGCTGAACAGCCCACAGTCATCTGCACAAGTATAGACCTTTGGTTTTCTAGTAAAACAACCATGTCCAAGCATAATGGTATTTTAGAACCACAAAAACAGAGACACAGGTTTTGTGTACTGGACCTATAGCATTCATTTGGAAAAGCAAGTCAATGCTGCAAACCAGAAAGACTAACATGAAATAAGAGTACAGTGGATGCACAAAATTCATAATGTTAGCGTTTTATCACTGACCTCACAATGGCATATCAACTTATGTAACTAGTACTAATGAAATAGAGAGACACTGGTAACAGAACATTGGCATGTATTAAAAAGTATAAAAGACATTTTGCGTGCGACAGTGTCCTTTTGAGCAGAAATTCTCAATTTTCTGAAAGACATTAAACATCACGCAATAGGTTTATACAGAGGAAAATGTACAGCCATGTTCTAGTTTCGTGCATTGCAAATACAATTTTTAGCTTAAGTAATGCATTGAAAAATACTACATAAGTAATACTACAATACAAATTTGAAGTGAATCTGGAAACTGGTGGGAAGAATGTGTGTGTGGATCCACTACTTTCTACATCAAACAGTAGCTAATTAACATCTATTCTGGCAAAAGCCATTATCACTGAAACACACAATGCAGCCAAGTTCTCTCAACGCCTGTACTCAACAACAAAGCCTGGCTAATATTTCAGGGTCACATTCATAAAGTCAGTGCTTAGCCTGCCACCTATAATTAAACACAAAAAGGAAAATAATTCCAAAATTCAAGTATGTTTACATGTGAGCGCGTTTTCTTTTTTTTTGTTTAGATGATTTCCTTTCTTTTTCATGGTTTCAAGTAGTTTTTTTGATTGCATAGTAATTAGACATGCTTAGGACTTTCACCAAAAAAAACCATAAAACAATGCTCAGTAAATTTCAAATTGCAAGTAATCAGGGCTACTGTACAGCAAAAATGTCTCATTAACAACTATTGTGTAGATGGTGCTGGCAACACGATCGGGTCTTCTCTATATGATAGCACAATAAGCACTATTTTAGATTCCTTTTCTCCCCTAAGATGCTCAAATATTTTGACACGGCTGCATGTGAAGTCTGGCGTGTTTAAGCTACACAGCCACCTACTGAAATGTATGTTTGTTTTGCTTTTTATAAACTGTCTCCTCCTCCTCCTGTACTCTGACAAACCCTCTTTTGTAAAGTACAGGCTTCTAATAGTGTGCAGCAACCAATCAACCAGGCAGTCATGCAAGACACGCCCAGCAAACTAATACCAGCCAGAGCTGCACACCATTACTTTATAGTACTGAAAAGTTGCATCATGGGGCAGAGGTATGGCAGAGAGGAGCAGTACTTCAGTCTGCATACTCTTAGCATATGGACTTTGCTTTTGATCGGTCCTTTACCTCAGTGAACCAATTAAACTGAGTGGGTGAATTCCCCTGTACAAATCTTTAATCTGTACAAAACAAGAGCATTCCTGTTGGAAGATTCTTGCAGGAGAATATGTATGAAACAGTTGTTTTGTGTACAATAATGTGAATGGCATTAGAAAAAAACTAGATAAAGTGAATGATAATTGTCTGGGTATAGAATTTTAGTGGGTTTTTTTTATATCAGAAGCAGCACACAGTATGATGCTGTCAAATGCAGTTCACATAGCAGATACAGTAAATAAAGCATTGCAAGTCATTAAAGTAGTAAATATTCAAGAGCTCTGAAACAAAGTGATTAATATTTTTATCTCTGTAAAAACTCTGAACATGGTAAAACCATAAAAATGATAACCTGACAGGTTCCCGCAAAACACCAGCTTATACACACTTTCACACAGCAAAGGAATAGACATATTTTCCTTTAAGCAAAAGAATGCGATAATAAAAATGCACGCTGAACTCGTAAGGCTCATATTTTGCCAACAACATACTTTAGATTTGCAATAAAATTAAAGCAGTCAGTCGTGCAACACTTTCACAAGCTAATTTAACAGTTGCTTCCACATTTAGAATAGCTTTAATATTTAAAAATACTTCAATAACCTTGCAATGTTAAGGGAGTTGAGGGCAATAAGAAATCCACTCTATGTACATAGATTTCATTAATATCCTATGGGGAAAATCATCCAAGCTAAAATATGAGCATATAGCAGATATTTTTTTTTCTGCTTTACTATATAGTGCTCAGTGCATTAGTTCTATATAGAAGCCCATGTGATTTTGAAAAATTTGTAAGCAGCATATATTGTATATTAACTGTAATCATATATTCTGATAATTACAATTCCTGACAATTATCCAAGAAGCGCCTGTTTGCAATGCAAGTCATTTTGGATGCAGAGATCAATAGCAGAATTTGTTTCCTTCCGATGTCCTTTGGCCTGCAAATAAGTTGTTCTTTTATTAACCACGTAGCCATCTTTATTTTTAGTACACGTTAATCCTGCCAAAGTCACCGCCACTGGACACACATTTGAGTCACAAAAACATAGGATCAGCTGTAATTGCAGTTCACTAAGAATAACCAGTCAGCACTTTCACTTCCACTCCCAGACATCTCTGCACACTGTTACCCAATACCACCACTTCTTCCTGAATTTACCATTCGTAAAAATCGCTGATTTCAGTAGAATAAAAGTAGTACAAAACTAATGGGAAATGGCACAAGGCTGAGAACATCTATAGATTGATAGGATAACTGGATGTCCACATTTAGATCGCTTGCTTTTTCGGCTGTTCCACAATTCATGGCTATAATGAAGATGGAGGTGATAGAGTTTTGCAAAGAGAGGCCTTACTGAAAATCATTTTTACATTTTACATATCACTCCATCCTAACTGCAGTTTATGTATTTTACTAAAAGGTGATAAAAACTCGGCAGTAAAAAAAAACCCAAAAGTCATTAAACAGAGGGTGAGCAAAAGAGCGGAGGGACAAGTGTCTAAATAGCTTCCTTGTTTAGTATACATAATTCAGTATTTAGAAGGTAAACTTTCTTATCAAACACAGGAATGAATGACAATTGTCATCTCTGCCCTTGGTCCACGTTCTGACATAAAAAAACTTCCCCCAAGGCAATACTCCTTAGTATATACATGGAAAAGAGGTATATTGTCTAAAAAAAATGTGCTCTCTAGCAGCCGATCTTTGCAGCACAATGTGTGCAAGTGTCGCAGGATTTCAAATTCTCAGTTGTACAGAAGACCGGAAGTTGGTATCAGACATTTAACCTCCAGCCTGCATTGATGCTATGCTATACTTACATGTCCTGTTTACTCATTGACAATGTGTCAAGGTCTGTCAGTGGACAGTCACTAAGCACAGCATGTAAAGAACTCCAGGGAGCCCAGAAGGAAGAAATATTTTAAAAGGTGTCTATGGCTTTACATATATAGTAGCTTGAAACTCTGGAAAGCAAATTTTGGTGAAGCAACCCAATTCCATATTCCCGAGGTATGCAAATGACAGAAATTTAAGGTTTTTGCATTGAAGGGTCAAAGTGGAGGAAGGAATAATGGAAGTGTTTAGGGAGCCTGAAATATGTAGACCATGGTAGTTGAGGTTCCTTCAAATGAGCTCCATGTCATCTGGCAAAGCTCTACAAATTAGATTGGGTGATCAGTTTGTGCTGTAAATTGCTACCCATAAACAGCATACTAATATTAAAAACAAATTGTTCCGTGTTTGCAAAAGGGTCCAGTTGATCAGTCCCAATATAATAAACTGAATAAGCCATCTTTTCTATAAACATACAAAGTTTCTAAATGTATCCCATATGCTCACACACTCTGGGAGGAATTGAATTCCGCCGCTTTATAGATATTACCGTTATTACGGTGATATTAACCCGGCTTTCTGCTCGCAGCTCAGGGAGCTGCAAGCAAAAAGACGGCGATAGAACTACCGTAATAATGGTAATTACGCGCACTACTACCGCAACAAGTTTTAGTGCTGCGGTACTTCGGGGGGAATTGAATTCCCCTGAGAGATATTTCATAGATAATATATTTTAGATATTATGGGCCCTATTTAGAGTCGACCCAAAAAGATCCATCTCAGTTTGCACTCCGACTGAGACAGATCTCCCCGCTGCACCTCTCTGCACCTAGAGAGGTGGAACGGCGAAGGTAGTGGGCGAGCCTAGCAATGTAAAGGTGTGTTCATGCTCTTTACATGCTATTTTGAGTTGAAAGAAACCGCAAATAGGTGTCTAGGAGATGTATCTTTTGCAGGTGCTTTCAGCTTTGTTTAAAAAAACAAAGCTTAAAAAAAAAAAAATGTGTGAACCCCCTCCCAAATAGCATAACCAACAATTGTGCTGTTTGGGGAGTAAAGGAACAATTTTTACTTTATTTTTATATTTTACTATCTGCTTTACAGGGCGCTGTGCATGATATACTTGCACACTAGCCCATAAGGAAGATTAAGAGGCGTGTTTGTGCAATTAAAGTCGCATCCATGCCACTCTAAATACTGTGTAAATTACAGGTTGCAATTTACACTTACGATTTCAGTGTAAATTACGTCCGACTCTGTGTGTGAGGTCCTATATGTGTACACATATAGGACCTCGCACACAAACTAGCTGTTATGGGCTGAAATGCAGCAAGTGTCTCTGCTCCACCAAACCTGCATTTTTGCCACGCTTTATGATTGAAAAAATCTCTTCAAATCAAAGCTCTTTGTCAAAGGATTTAAGGTACGGGTGAAAATCCATCTACACATGCTTCTTGATACTGTTGTTTAAACTTTACAACAGTCCACATTGTGTTTGGCAGATTTCTTACATTTCTACTTTTACACAATTTCAGAGATGTAAGGTGCTTGCATATTTTCTAACACCATTGACAACTTAATTTTACTTATATTAACAGCATCCAGTGATCAAATGGAATTTCGCATTTGCACTTTTCTACTTTTGCGGAAACTGAAATTTTATTAACTTGGATTTAACATATTTAGCCATAGAAAGTTTCTCTATTTTACTGCATAGATTATGTCAAACATGTGTAATACAATAAACATACATCCAAATGTTAAAATAATCATGAACAATTCTTTATAAGCTGTGTGAAAATAACTATAAATTATTTTAAATCAAACACTTTTTAAATATAAGATTTATTTTACCTTAGCGTTCTTTAAACATGTAAAAGACAGGCCTAAATATCGCTTAACATTTGTCTAATAGAATTTACATGTTTTCCATGCAGTCGCACCATATATGAAAGATTTGCTGCATGCTGACGACATCCACAGACGGAGGGGTCTCTAGCAACTGGATATACAGTCTACACACTCTTCTGATCCCAAATTGGCTAGTAACAGATAGGAGTAAATATTTTTATTTACTTTTTATTCCCCGCCACAACAGCAGTCTAGTGGGAGATGGGGAAGCACATTCTAAATGACCTCAGCACTGTGATGACATCATTATACAGCAGTCTCAAGATATTCTCGCTTGTGGTTGTGTTAATAAAAAAAGACACAAATGCAAGGGGTCCAAGTGAATAGAATGGCGGAGGGACTTTGCTTATTTATAAATATAACCAGTGGCATTTGTTTTCCGGTCTGCTTTTTAAACCCAGCCAAGCCCCGCCTCCTACAATAAACACATACATACACCGTAGCTGTAGAAAACGGTCCACATAGCTTGTCACTTCAACCTCACAAGCAGTGTAACTGTACATAGCAAAATCATTCCGCAATTATATTTTCTACAAACATTTTGAGACTATGAACCTTGTGAAGTGTTGTGGCACTTTATTTCATAAGCTGATTGAGAAGTCAATCTCTAATACACAGTGCGACAAGAATTGTTTCACTCAGTTGCCACAAAATGAATCTGCTTCTGATACTTGTATACACAGCAGAACTATAGCTGTTGTCCCTGTGGATTTACGCACTGAGCTTCATGCATTATTTCTGGCTAAATGAATTAGAAAGAGCACATACCACCTACATGCAAAAGTAATGGCTACAGAAAGGAATAATTCAAGATTATCTGGCTGCATTCCTAGTCGGTAACAAATAAATATATTTATTTAAGATGCAAGCACCCATAGAAATTCAGAGACAAGTTCTGAAAACATTTATAGGACAGAAACATTCTCTGGAAACGAGCACAAAAAACGTGGGTGAATGTTAAGTGTCACCACTTGTGTCCCCCACACAGCTATTCTTTGGGATGAGACATTCATCCTAATGCACTTTGCCTTAGTGATCTCACTGCATCCTTGTAGTGAATGGATAGGCTTTGTTACCTTGATGAATTGTTCCACCCACAAAATGGCTGCATCCAATAATGGAAGGCAGGTACACTAACAAAGCTCCACAAGTTGCTGTTGCAATGGTAGTGTTTAATTAGAATAAGCTACACAATGATTTTTAAAACATTTAATAAATACCTGTTCTATATTTGGCATAACTGAACAGTAAGGGGGGAATTGGCCACGTTACTGTAAAAAGTAACACAGCCTTGCACTATTACCGTTATGGTAATAGTGCGCTTATATACCGTTATTATGGTAATAGTGCGCTTATATACTATTCAACACCGGCTTTATGCTGGCAGCAGAAAGCCAGGTTAAATTTACCGTAATAAAAGGTAGTAGGATTAACACTGCACTAATCTGAGGGGAATTGAATACCACCCATAATGTTTTATGAGTTTGTTCTTTATATTAAAAAATGGATTCATTTTTCTAAGTAGCAAGCCAAACATATAGTTAAATACAATTAACCTCCTTAGTTACATTTTCACCACAGTATCTAGCAGAGCTGTTAAATGGTGCACTTCAGATTTAGTCAGTAGTACCATAACTCATTATCTTGACTTACTTTCCCCAAAGTCTATCTGGCTTGACTACTACTCCATATAAACTAAACAATCCCTCATCTTAGTCTCTTGCACCTGAATGCAGCAACATTTTATTATAATAATATATACACTTTATATAAAATGCCTATGAAACATTTCAAGTTTTTAACCCTACTGCCAACAGCACACAATCCTAAAAGTAGTAAACCAAGAAAATCACAGGAAAGTTGAAAGGTGACACTCATGTTACCTTCTTCCCCAAAACCATGGACACGTGCAGATATCACTTCACACCTGACATTTAAATGTCAGGAAAAGCAAAAATGACTTTGTTGAGTTTAGAAGATATTTGAGACAGCGAGGAAGACCTCAAAGAGGCGGATTGTGAAGCAAACACAGCTGCACCACATGCTGAGTCCTGGCATTTTTGCTAACTGGGGGCAATGAAGACTGTCAGTGAATTAAGACACTCGTCGTCTGTTTTTCTAGGCCTTAAGGTTATATCTCCACTTTACCATGCAGCTTGTGGCCAAATATATTTCCCTTTCATCACTTTCAAAATCCTTCATAAGCTCACATTACTTCTATACCAGTGTCTCATTGATTGTCATTTGTCTTTCAAACCCCATGTTGTTGTATAAATGGGCATCTTAATTATTTGTTTTGTAGCTACATTGTACTATGCCAATTCTACAAGTGTTTCTTAACCGTTCCTTAACATTAACATTCCTGTTTTTGTTCTGCATTTCTCTCCGGGGATCATACAAATTCCACACACTAGAGAAAAACCACACTTCAGCATACACAGCCTTATTAGCTAATAATTAGGATAGCTTTCTCTAAATGGAGAGAGTATTCAAGATGCTTGTTTCAGTGCATATTTAATGCGCAGAAAATATAAACATGAATTAATTCTGTGTGTAAAAGTATGTCTAGACTCATATCCAAGACGATCTATCGCATTCATCATGTAGTAGATTGATAAATAAACTGTTTCAATACATAAAGACTTAACTAGTTCCAGTACCTGTCATGTTGCCTTGTATTCAACTCATCATATTGCATTCAAATTTTAATTATTAAACAAATTCTGGCTGGTCAGCACAGTTATTTTGAAATGTGATAAACATATTGAATTGTCTAATGGCTTGGGTATCTTAGCCCGATGACGAAAACGCCAACATCGGGTCCCCCCCGACAGGATGACACCAAAGGTGTTATTGCCGACAGACTGGTAATACTGACAGCTTCAAAAACAGTCAAACAATTCAGACGAATGAAGATCCAGGCAGCCTCCAATGACGTAACATTCAAGGGCCACAAGCTGATGCATGCTGTTAAGCTGCTAATTTATGGAGAGGTCAGCTGTACAATGTACTTTACAAAGCCTAGAAAATGGTACAGCCAGCTCCTCCTTAAAATAGCAGCTTAACAGTGCGAAGCAGACTGTGGCTGTTGAAAGTGACGTCCTCGGAGGCTGCTGGGATCTTCATTCGTCTGAATTGTTTGACATCTGTTTTTGAAGCTGTCAGTATTACCAGTCTGTCGGCAATTTTACCTTCGGAGTCATCCGGTCAGTGTATCCGATGTCAGTGTATTCGTCACTGGACTACCACCGAATATGTATATTGACAATGGGTTGCAGAATACATTTGCGTTTTGCAACATATTAACACCATGAAAGTATTTGTAATGCAAATTGTTTATTTTTTATTTTACACATTACTTTATTTTATACAAACAAAAACATTTACTGAATAAACAGCTTCACGTGTCGTTTATCAAACATTCGGTTCAATTATTAAATACATTGGTTGCTTACCTTATTTAGTGCCAACATACTGCATTCTAGCATATTGGTAACGGCCTGCATGCAGCATGTCAAAACAGTAATAATTGCTAGTTAGGACAATGCATAATGATCTACAACATTTAATACTAAAATACAAGTTACAACAGCCCTTTAAGAATTTCTACACACTTAAACATGTCCAGTGTTTTGGCCACTTCAGCCATCACCCATATATAATTACACAACGAGCACATGTAAGGATAAGACTGTACAAATAACTTTGTTTCAGTTACAAACTGCACAACATTAGAATGATCGTTCTAAGAGGTAGGTTACTAAGTGACCATTAACAACAACAATTATTTATTTGCAAAAAGTAGCAACAAAAGTTGCCATTGTCGCTTAGGCTCTTGAGCGCATTCCTGGATAAATGCACTCTGGAAAATTTCTCTGGCATATGTTCTATTTCTCTGAGTAGCGTTTACATGTTTGCAGCTGTACTGCATGTTCTTATTGAATGCCTGGTGTGTACTGACAGGCTTAGCTACATTCCAGGTCAATCAAAGAATGTCATATGGGAAACTTTGACTACATATATTTGACTGTATGTTAATGCATTTTTATATTGGCTGAAGTTTTAAGTTTAGTAATCCTATAATAAACTAACCAAAATAATGGATGCTGTACAAAAAATTTGATTGCAATAAACTATATTTTGTATGTAATGTGATATTACACAAAACACTATTTTAGGTCAGAGTGCTAAATGTATGATTTTGCGCAAATTGGCACAAACATGGAAAAATGAATAGCCAAGAGTGCTTTATTTTTATTAAAAACAATTAAAAAAATATATATATAACTAACTGTAGCATTTGGCTGCCTCAGAGAAAACAAAACATTTCAAATTGTACCTTTTTGGCTGCCTTTCAGAAATTGCAACATGCACATTTCTTTCTTAGTGCTCTAAACCATACAAATAAAAGTTCATAGGATACATAAAAAGTATAATGTCTAAGTTTGTTTCTGAAGAATTTCTCATGGAGCTACATACACTCAGTGGCCATTTAATTAAGTACACCTGCTCATTAAGGCAAATATCTAATCAGCCAATCATGTGGCAGCAACTCAGTGCATTTTTCAAACCAAACACCAGAATGGGGTAGAAATGTGATCTTAGTCTGTGGAATGATTTCTGGTGCCAGACAGGATGGTTTGTGTATCTCAGAAACTGCTGATCTCCTGGGATTTGCACACATAAGTGTCTAGAGATTACCGAGAATGGTTTGCAAAAAAACCCCAAATAGAACATCCAGTGAGTGACAGTTCTGAGGGCAAATGCCTTGTTAATGACAAAGGTCAGAGGCTGATGGCTGGACTGGTGTAAACCGACAGGAAGTCAACAGTAGCTCAAATGACGATGCATCAAAACAGTTGTATACAGAAGAGTATATCTGAATGCAAGAGTATGTTGAACATGGAAGTGGATGGGCTACAGCAGAAGACCACACCGGTTTCCACTCCTGTCAACTAACAAAGAGAGGTCCTACCCAGTATTAAAAAGGTATACCTAATAAACTGGCAACTGAGTGTATGTAGACGATGTGCTGTTTAATAAATAGAAGAGGAAAAAAAAAAAGGTACACACCCACCAGCAAAATAAATAAATCTATACAGAACATGTTCACCAGATTACTATTTAACTGTTCTTGAAGCCTCAAACTGTGAATCCATTAAAAGTGTTGCGGAATGAGGGAGTCATATATTGTGCACACATACCTTTTTCTTATCTCTCATTGAACCTTTGCCTCGGACCATGATTTTGCACCCAGTCTCTGCTTCCAACTGTTTAGCAGTTAATCCTCGGGGTCCCAGAATACGCCCAACAAAATTGAACTAAGAGGGAGGATTAAAATAAAATAGTCAAAAGTGTGCATTTAATAAAGGATGTCTCAAAATCACCAAAGCACAAGCAAAACAAAGAGTAACTAGTGCAAAGGAAACCACAAGTTATTAAATGGCATTCCCAGTAATTACACTCCTTTCAACTTTAACAAAAATAGATTGATACCTTACAAAAAAAATATTCTGTAATGATTTTAATATATATATATATATATATATATTATATATTTATATATTACATTTGCATGACAATACACAGTGATGTAACTTTAACCAAGCTTTAATAACAACCTTCATATACAGAGGGAAGCGAAAATGTTGGGAGTCAGAGCTGGACTGGCAAATACTGCCCATCACTAAAACAGGAGTCTATATTTTGTCTGAAAAATATAAATCACTTTCATTTAAGAAAGTGCTAAAACCAAATAACCCTAAATGTTTACAAATGTGTACACTTGGGGGGGGAGGAGGGGGGCGATTCAATTGCTGGCGATATGGCGTGCGGACATCGCCCTGCACTCATTGTTGGCAATTAGGGTAGAAATCTCCGCTCATTTCCTTAGCACCTCTATGGGGTGCAAGAAATATTGCGCAGAGATTTCTGTCAAATCTCCGCCCCGATGTGTCTCGGCGGACGTTCCGGAGACACCTCACATCTAATTGAATTCCCCCCCAGAGTGCGATTTAGTACTTCAGTATGAATGCTGATCAGATGAGCAATTTGCCAATGTGAACATGTGGCTAAATTACATCGTCAAACTGGCAGATTACAACACTTTTTCTTTTGAACACTGATGTTCCTTAACCCAATTTTATGCTGTGTCAGGACAAACAAAATGTAACAGATTTGGATTTTGATCATCAATAGTGGTCACCTTGGAGCCCGTGTACAGTACAGGAAATGGCTAGTTTGGTCAAAGAGACCAATATTTGCATTGACAGTCTAAACCAGAGACAACAAAAGTGCTCAAATTGCTCTATAAAAGGCCTACACATGACCACAAAATACTGCAGCAATAGTATGTATAGAGATCATTTGTGGAAATCCTATATCTTGCACAGTTTGTTGTTTGTTCTCAAATTTCGTTGTTTACAAGATCGTAAAAATCTACAAAAACATTAACTTATTACAATTTTACTGGTTTATTATCTCAAAAAAGAAAAAGGAAAACCATGCACTTGAAAACCAAAGTGAAAGTGAATATGATAGCACGAACTGCCAACAAGTCAAGAGTGTGCCTGTGTATACTCCCGAGTAATATTCAATTACTTCCATAAAATATGATAACCAAATGTGTCAAGGGAAGTTTGGCGATTATATATATTTAGCAGAAGTTAAAGCTGATGATACAATTTTACAAGTTTTTATTTTTTCAATCAGAAAGTCTAGTGAGCAATTAAAATAAACTTGTTTATAACTCACTGTAATTCATGTTAAGTAAGATCTCACCTTTGCAACTCAGTGATGAATATATGCACAGGGGACAAGTAAGGTTTATGAAGAGAGCAATGTAATTAGGGAATAGTGCTAATCTACTGGAACATATTTTGACATTATCAAATTTTTACAATTCCAGGACTGGAATACTGGAGCCTTATTAAAGGAAAGTTGGAAAATGGAGGAAAAAAAAATCCACACTTCTTTATTCTTTCTAGTTACTTTAAACACAATTACTGTAGGTAATTAACTCAAAACTTAAATGGTCTAGGTCTCTGGACAGTTATAAGGCCTAGCAGTAAATTTCAGTTTTAAGGGTATCTTTTTGGCAAAAACATATATAAAAAAAATTGCAATTATGGCAGGTGCTGGGCAGAAAGTGCCTTTGTTGGGCAGTTTGGAACCACATTCACCCACTTACATATGACCCAATAACCCGAATAGTGGGCAATCCGGATTTTCGGACCAAGAAGGTTCAAAAAGTAAGAATTACTTTACAGTAGTGTAAGCATGGTTTGGTACATGGCTTATTTCATCCAAATTATGGACTACAACACCACTACTGATATAGCTTCAGGAAATAGCATACTGTTAGTTATCAACCGGAACTGCTGCTACAGCCCTGCTAAGCAGGAGACCAGCAACAGCTCAGTACAGTTTTACTTAGATTACAGGATTTGTTTGCGGTCAGTGAGGGAAATAATATTCGCAATTTCAGTAGATTTCTATATTATAACACAGCTGAAGCTATATAAAATATAGGTCTATCTGCCTTCATGTAAGTCAATAAGCAATGGCTGACAGAAATCACCAAACTAAAGTCACACGGTCAAGATACAGTTCTGTAGACTATTTGCTTCTTTGCATGAAAAGAATCATAGCATTTGTGCAACTATTTTCATAGGTGTACAAGAAGCCTCTTACAAATGGCAATGAGTGAATTTGCAGGTTAAGTAGTAAAGGAAAATTTCTGGCAGATACATGCCCACCATTGAAAGCTATCTTTAGCGCAGACCGTTTGAGATTGAAGAGAATTGTCCTTGTGTCCAAGTATGAATTGTCAATATTATATAACAACTTTGGTTTTTAATTACATGCAAGGATAGTGCAGTCATTAACACTGTGAACCTGTAATGTCCCTCAGACAAGGGCAATGCACTCGAGCTCTATTCTGAAGATAATACTTCCCAATGGCCTTTTAAAACTGTGCTCTTATGAGCCTACCAAGTATGAGACTAAATATGATATATTTCCACCTGTCTAAAAGCAACTGGCATGAAAAAAAGTTTCAAGCTATCCATGTTCCTTTTACTGTCTAGTAAATGTTAATTTTCATAGCCTCAATGGAACACAGGCAAGTGTAAAACAGTGGCAAAACCTGCCACACGCAACAGCACAATGTAAATCATTAATCAGTACTTCATGGAATCCTCCCAATCAAACTTAGAATATAACTCTTTCTTGACTTTCTTACTCTGGTCTTCTATCTAAGAAGAAAAAACAAAAAACTATATACACAAATGTGCCAGTAAATTTACTTTTGGGTAATTATATAATTGGTGCACAAACAAAGAGAATGAGGTTTAAACAAAGTACGAAATTACAATAAATCTAGAAAAGGAGGCTTTAAACACACTGCCAAACAAAATGATCCACATTAAAATCTACATGTGTGTGTGTGTGTGCGCGTGTGTGTGTATACACATATACACACACACACACAAATCACACAGTCACAAATACAAAATGTTCTGAAACCCTGTCTTCATTTTGGCTATGCTCCAGTAAATATTCAAAGGACAGCAACTGAGGAGAGAAAAAAAATAAAAATCACAGCATGCTTATTCCCTACGTGGCTTAGACAGGAACTGTCTGATTGCTGAAGAGCCAGCACGTAAATCAACACTGATCAGAATCAATCAAACCGAGGTGAACACAGATGTACTTTTCAATTCCTAGTCACACTCTCAAAGCTGAGTCACAACCCAATGTTGGGCAAGTTCTCCTTGTGCACAGCTGACCCACAAAACAAATGAACTCAAATTCAATATGCCGAAGCAGACACGGTTTCTGTTTCAGTGGGACTGCAAAGAAACAGCAGGTCACTAAATTCAGCACTCTCCTTTTTAACTTCTGTATAGTGATCACTTGCTTACCCTCATGTAAATTATCTTAAAAAGAGGGTGACAATGTACTTTTATTAACACTACTATTGCAAGAATACTAATTTAGTATTTTAAATTTGAGGTAGCACTCTACATGGAAAGCAATCCTTGCATAAAGACATTAAGGCTATTAATAAAAGTTGGGCAGTCGCTGCTGGCATGAACACAAAAATGAATATACTGTTGTATGTACAGTCATGTAAAAGAGAAAGCTAATTTTCTTCCAAATCTCTTTTACATATCATGCTTTCATATATATTTACGTATCGGCACACAACCAGCAATGATCTAGCCCTCTGCAAGTCCTAAAATTTTATGAACATAAAAATACATGGGACAAGATTTTAGGATTTGGTGAGGACTAGATGATTGTTTATTATATTTAAAAACAGATTTGAAAAACAGGGTGAACTTTCCTTTCTATATAGGACTGTATGATACATACATTCTAAAATACTTTAGCCTGCTCTAACCTATCAATAATGTATGCTGTTAATGTCTAGATGTTTTCATCGAAATCTGCAAAATATAGCTCTTACAATTATTGGTATAAATAACTATACTTTATTACAGATTTGTTTTTAATGTATTCTCCAAATAGGGAGAAGGAAACAAATGTGGAATGACTGTAGGTGGAATTGAAGGTGAATAAATCTTCAGATACATACCATTTTTAAAATGGTTGGATCTGATAAATTGTTATACGTAGCCTCGGTTGATGCTGCAGTACATGACAGATTCAGCTGCAGAAATAAAACCAGCTCATATAAAAAGGATCTATTGCATTTACACAGTGATTGCAAATCTTAATCTGTATTGAACAATGTCTAAAACTCAGCCATGCTTCTGTTGAATGTGAATAATGTAGATTTAAAAGGATTTAACCAGCTTGTCTAATCTCAGCTCCATTAATGTTAAATACAATTTTATTTTTGGTTCTAAAGCCTCCATGCACCTGTTCTGTGGAATGAGTCTGTTATCAAGATCACCAGCATTGGTCTGTTTTGGCTAGATTAGTCTCGTGTTGATAACACAATCATTCTGAGCCTTTTGAACAGTCTGGAGTGACCTTTCGACATGAGTGCAATATGAATGAAAATTATTTTTGTAAGCCTTAGGGATTCAGCACAATTATTTGTAGCACAGTCCTCAGCTATTTGATATTCTTTATTTGCCTTTGTAGAAAGGGTAAAAAAAACGTAGCAAATTTGCTGCAAATGAAATTGCTGTATTTGGGAAAAAAAAGAATGCCAAAGAATGTCACGACTCAGGGAATTGTTTTTCTGCCTGCCTTTGAGACACAGAGCAAGATTCAACTGCAAACTGCCACTGCTCTTGACCTTCCCAATCAGCATGAATTGAACTCATTACAGACTCAAACGACTAGTGACTCCTCCGTTTTCATGCTTTTCACTGCCGGACTCCTAAATACGATGGGATAAAATGGTGAGTAATTTTGGGGAGTGAAGTGTGTAGGGGAAAGGAGTATACAACTTCACAGTTCCTGTACATAAACACAGATTAACTTTGATTTTTTTCTTCTAGATGTACTTTTAATGTATTACAGATATTATGTTCTACCGTCACACCACGTGACTTGCAGCACTTAAGTCATTGTATTATCTGCCATCATGCACATCAAACTACTGTGCAGAAAAATAAATGAATAATGCTGACCTCACATCTTGCATTCTTGTAAAACTGGGTTAACAACAAAAATAAAATGTAGCAGTTGATAACAGTAACCTAAAAGATATAAATTATAAAATTCTACTAACATGCTAGGCACTTGAATCATTTTCATTATAACCAACTAGGGTTTAAAATCGACCATCTGCCGATGAATACCATACCACAACTGCATTAAGACACTAACTTGTAAAAGCAAGTGTCTGGTCATGTACATGGTTGGATTCCCTTGCCTAATGGTACACTACAGATTAAAAAAAGCTACGAGATATTTTTTGCTGGTTAATGGAAGAGGGTTCAGCAGAACAATGTTGATATTTTAACAATTACCCTCAAAACTAGGTGCTACCAGTAAATGACAACTGAGGTGTTCACTAGCACAAGAATATTCGCCGGAGACTAATCTTTTATTGGAGATGCCCTTTGTTGCTTACAACATAAAAACAGTCTATTTTTGTTTTCTGATTAAAGGGGCACATTTTTCAACATCCGCAAAAAATTAAAATAGTTTTCAATTCTTATCGCATTGATAAGGATTGAACTATTTCTCAAATTTATTAAAAACAATAACACAAGAACAGCAGTTCCGATAAACTGCTGTTTCTGTGGTGATAAAAAATACTTACCACGCCTTCATCGTAATGCGTTCGTCTTCGGAATTCCTCATGTCTTCTTCGTTCCTCTTCACAGAGCATGTGCAGAAGGAAAATCTGGAGCCTGCGCACAGGAACCCTCCAGTAGAAATTATATCATGTTACAGGGAGGGATCACATGATCCCTCCGCACATGCGCTGTCCAGGTCTGTCCAGGTCTCTTCGGAGCAGAGCTGGACATAAATGAAAAATGAAGAGAAGCCTTCATTTACGATGATAAACACCAGCTTCAGCTGGCACACATTAACATAAGTTTCTGAAAAAATCTTTTTCGGAACTTATTAGGTTGCCTTAGGGAGCAGTCACCATACTATTTTATGGTGACTGCTCAATAAACAAAATAGAATGCAAAGCAGCAGATATCGTGGATATCTGCTGCGATGCAACATTCATAAATACTTGCCTCTGAATGACAGTAAGTATACTTTACTTCAACTACACTACTTAATAAATAGGCCCCTTAGAGACCTGAGCAACAGAATGACTGTTCAATTTGACCATAGTTGGATCAGGACACAGGAATGATATGCTGGTAGTTTAACACTGATGGTAGGTGCCCAAAACATAATCAGACAAGAACAATTTTATTAATTAAAAAGTGTTATAAAGTTGTTAAACTAACTAGTCTAGCCAGAGGGCGAAGAGTGTATCGCCGAGCCCCATAGCTCAGCCCCAGTGATAATGCCGTGTGCTCACCGGCCTACCACTCTGCCATGAAAAGTGCAGAAAAGGAGACTTTTCTAAATGTTCCAAATCCAGCACATGCGTCACTCAGGAGGCCACAGGGAGTGCTTGGGGGGAATTATTGCACGGGCACGTCACGCCCTGCATCCACATTAGTTCCTCCACTGTGCTAGTCTAAATTGTTGCCTATAATGGAAAGGGGAGAGGAGAGGGAAATTGATTATATATATATATATATATATATATATATATATATATATATATATATATATATATATATATATATATATATATATATATATATATATATATATATATAGTGTTGTTACTGTATTCTTTCTATTTTTTACTCATTTAAGGTCTTCTACTTCATTGCCTGTATCCCCACACTGGGGTTGTTGTGACTTTGCTAAACTAGTTAACTATACTATATCTGCTTTTTTATCAATGAAGGTTCATACACAGCAAATTCATGTTCGGTTGATATGCAGTACTAAACCGTCCAACATAACATAACCAGTGGGGATGATCATATTACAATTTGAAAAGTATTTTAAACACTTACATTTCATACAGCTTGCAAAATAAATAATGCTTAAAATATTGAAATGTGCAAGTCTAAAATAACACTGACAAAGGTTGGCAAAACACCAGAGAAGTCATTAGCTGCACTTTTAAAGTTCGTTGTTAAATTTGTATTAAAAAATATAACAAAAAAAACCTCTGCATTTATAATTAAGAAACCCATAAAAATGGAAGTTAAACCAATTAGCCTATTGTTAAAAATAAACCATTTACATTATCAAATATGAAAATCTACATTGACTTAGTCATGTTACAATGAGAAATGTGTTGGTAATGAAAAATTCGACAAATACAAAAAAAAGGCTAACCAGATACGCAAAATTTTATCCAAAACAAAATTGATCCTGTTGAGGTGCTTCAATGACCCTCTCTAATTATTATAAATGTATTTAGCGCTACTATATCACACAGCACTTTATAGAAAATGTTTTAATTATTCACATCAGTCCCTGACCCAAGGTAGCTTACCGCACAGACACATTCATTCCCCAGCACTAGGTGCGGTGCAATTAAGCATAGACAATTTTCGAGGTTTATATGCTACTATGTTAGTGTCTACTACAATAACTACTCTCACAGGGTCAGACTGTAAAGATCAGGTTGTCTGGTGATCGGGTAGAACTACAGAGTCGCAAAGAATTCAACTTGTGGACAATAGATAACCTGTAAACAGACCAAAAGGGTCACCACCTAGCCTTTTTTTACTGGTATGTTGTTACAATGATGACGCATATCACAGGTCAGATTGCAAAACCCTGGGGAGGGGAGGCTTTCTTCTTTGCATAAAGTTTAGTCCAAGTGTTAATATCTCCATTGTGAACCCAGGCTCGAAGTGCCCAAACCAATAACATTATTACTATGCAAATAATGAACAATGACCAAGTCAATTATGGTAATAAAGTAATTTGCATCCCTTATCTCTCCTGTCAACCTTAAGAGAAGCATTAAGTTTCTGAGTTACAAGTAAACATTAGCATTTCAATGAGATCATAGATGAAAAGGAATAACTGGTGTCTTCATTAACATTAATAAGAAAGCTTACCATTAAGAAAACCAAAAAGTATAAACTGATGATGGAAAAGGTTATCAGCTTTATCAAGTCATGATAAAGGCCTCATTGAGGGATGGAAACTACTCAGATTTCTATGATTTATCAATAATATATATTTTTTTTAAGTTTCCAAGACGAGATCGTGCCCTCTTCATCATTTTTAATTAATAGTTTATTATTATTTTTTAATACACACATAACTGTTGTACCCCCTGCTCCCACTGTAGTTTTACCACTGTATGTAAACATGTACAATCGCAAATTATACACACACACACTAAAGCATGATGGGTTATATGTATGGGATATATTATATACATATATGCACACACATATACATATACAATACTTTAATTACAGAACACCATGTGAAGGCCACGTTGTTATTTTACATGTGTGCTACATGAAGGGATTCCCATAATTCCTTAAGTCTGTGTTCTGGAAACACTGACTAACAGACACATTGTCTTTCTGAGCAAATGCTTGTCCTTCCAAACATCTGACCTTAGCTGTCAGTGGACAGTGATAAGACCACCAGCTGGTTGTTTTTTTTCCCAGAGCTACAATGCATTCTCTTCCTTTTTTAGGACATTGCACCCCAGCAACAAACAGCAGGGCTTATAACAGCTGCTAGAATGTCACAAACCTATATATTTAGCTCTGAGCTCATTTATTGCCATGCTTGGAGTCAGCCTCCTAATGTCCCTATTTGCTCCACTCTGTCAACATTTCTGACTAAACATATAAAATCTGAATGCGAACATAGTAACAAAAATAAGCCATCCATAAAGAAAAATAAACATAAAAGCTACATCCATTCTCTCAGCATGAATTGCAGATGTGTGAACTGGAAAAAGTGTGTTGACACACAGGTTTATGTTTACAGAGATTTATGTTTGACAGTTGATTCTGTCAGTATGTCTAAGACCTACTCAATATTGTTCATCAGCACCACAACATTTACATTTTCAATAAGAAAAGGATGGGAGCTGCAGAGTATGAGGAAGGAAACGGTTACAGGTCACAGTCATTTATGCTTCTTTATGTTCACCTGAAAATTTCTGCTCTTCAGATGAGAATTTTAAATTGTTTCTTTGACTTCCAAAATGTCCAATAAACATTTGAACATATTACAATAAAAGTGTCTATAGTATTGCAGGTTTTATAATTCAATGACATGATATACAAGAAAGTTTAAAAATGTGGAAAATTCTATTTCTTCTGCCCAAGACTCATTTGCATTTCACTAGCCAGGTGACTGTACTCAAATATACAATTTGTCAAGTGTATCTCATTCTATTTCACACAGCTATTTAAAAATGCTATATATCATCACCCCAACAGTTCAGAATATAGGCAAAGAGACAGAAGAGCTATTGACAAAATACACAATTCTGAAAAAAAACCAAAAAAAAACAGTTAAAAAGTCAATAATCTAATACAGTAATAAAACAACATATACAAATGTGACTGGTTATGGAAAAGGCTTATATTTACTATATATAATATATGCAAGATCAGGGGCAGGC
Organism: Mixophyes fleayi; assembly: GCF_038048845.1. NCBI lineage: Eukaryota > Metazoa > Chordata > Amphibia > Anura > Limnodynastidae > Mixophyes > Mixophyes fleayi. The sequence goes on along the minus strand of NC_134404.1, from coordinate 234,607,093 downwards.
TGGGCTGGGAGGCATCTGCCCCCTAGGCAGGTCCCATAGTGAGCTACGTTGGGCTGGGTCACTTGACCACCAGCATTTTGTTCCTTTAAAATGTTCCTAATAGACTGCCGAGTCGAGTCTTGCCCCCGCCCCCCCCCAGGCTACAATTTTCCAGCCATCCCCGATGCAAGAACAGTCTCCTCACAAAAAAATCACTTTAGCAAATTGTTATTGCGGGTTGCAGGAATATTTTGGACTACTGCTGTAACCTTGTTTCTTTTTACCCTCACTAGTCAATACCAGGTTAAAACAAGAACATGATACAGCTTTCAGCCATTTGTGAACTTTAAGAGACACAGACCGAAATTCATAGAATTTCAGCCTGTGATCTCTGATAGACAAGTTACAAAATCACTCAGCAGCTTTCATCATGTTCAGGTGTAGCGGGAGAAACATGCAGGGAATTTTACAAACAAGTAACAGCACAGACAAGCCTTCTAAATTTCTTGCTTCAGGTGTAAGTAGATGTTAAGCATGTTATCTAGATAGTAGACGTGTAACCTAAACTTCAAAAAATACACTGTACAGTAAAAAAAAAAATACAGAAATCTCAGTCAGGAAAAAAAAAAAATTGTGGTAATTGGCTCCCTCGATTAAAGTCTTACTTAAGTCTAAGAAGCCAATCTGCAGCAAACAGTCTTTCTGCAATATAGAGCCATGTGAAAAACGTGTTGGAAATAGCATAAAGGAGTTTTCTAATTAATGTACCATGCCAATTAACAAAATGTGTCATATGCTATTGTTAACTGCCATATATCAGTGTCATAGGTTGTCCATACAGCCAACGAATCAGAACACTGCTTTTGAGACCAGAGAGCATGCAGACAGGGGCTGGCTGGGCAGGACTGCTCACATAGTGGGCTACCTTCTGCTGTGTCACTGGGCTACCTGTATTTTTTTTTTTCCCTTAAAATATTCCTAATAGGCTGCTGAGCAGGGTCTCCTCCCCCAGGTAAAAATTTGCCAGCCAGCCCCTGCATGGAAACGGCTCAAAATTATAGCAGCATTGCCCACCCTCAGTACATGGAGACATTATTCCTATTGAGAGAATGCAGACACTTCGTATAGCGACACAAAAAATTCTGATTACTATAAGCCAGACATGAAAGAAATACAGAGTTACCATGAAACACACAGAAAACATTTCCCATACACCTTATAAATTACAACTACAGAAAATGTCGGCAGTGGGGATTGCCGTCACTTAAAATGACCACAGTCAGAATGCCAGTTTTAAGGGGGCAACGCAGAGACCCAACGCCTGTATAATCTAATAGTTAGGATTAGGGTTAGGCGGTGGGACCTACCAACTCACACTGCTGGGATTTTCTGTAGTCTGAATTTGTGTGGCATATTTGAAATGTTCTCAGTGTGTTTTATGGTAAGTATATTTCTTCCATATTGGCCTTATAGTTAATTGAAATTTGTTTGCTGCTATACTAAATGTCGGCATTATCGCAAAATGAAGTACCCCACCCTATTGACTACTAGGCAGTTGCCTCTTGTTTACACAGTGTGTGGATAAGCATTCACCAAACTATTCATTCAACCCTACATTTCTAAGTGTTCACAATAGCCATCCATACTTTCCCTACCAACTGTTAATCAGCTACCTTCCATAGCATGTATTCCTCACACCTCTTAGAGTATATGCTCATTTGGGAAGTGTCATCTTTATTTTCTGCTTCATGTCATGTTATGCCATTTGTTTGTCTAGCATGGGGTGTAGGTGGGGGCATTTGATCTCAACTAACATGAGGGGTGGGCAGGAGGTATTTGGTTGCAAAGTAATCAGTTTTCCATCGTACATTGTTCTATTTTGCAAGAGGATACTTTAAAAAAAAAACAAAAAAAAAAAAACAAGAACTTAACCAGCAGTATTGCATAGTTTTATACTTAAAAGGAGTTAATTTAAATATTTCAGATATGTTGCCAAAGTTATTTTAAAGAGAAATGTCAACAGTGCTGCAAGGAATATGTGAAAAGCAAAGGTGCCGGGAAGTTATTTTTCACAATTGCTCAAGCTTTTGTATTACTCAATATCCATTTTAAAGCAAAAACCAACATTTTACAGAAACACAACAAATCATCATTAGAAAGTGTTAAACATTTCTTCAAAACAAGACTGGAAGAATTGGGTAAAGCCAGAGAATCCACTATAATTTCAATAACGCTGTCAGCAAACTTTGAATCGTACAAAATAATATCTGTCGTGGCAGCAAATTATATAGCGAGAGCAGTCAGCCGCTAAGACCTTCAACACTGGCATTTCACAATCTGCCAACAATCAAGGCTGGCAACGCAGTTTCTTCAAATTGTATATATAAAGGTGGGTGGATTTACTCATATCAGCTGCTATGTCCACCGCATCAGAAATGTGCTTGGTGCTGATTTATTATGCCAGTGTTGTTCCAGTTAATTAAAATGATGTCACACAATAATTTCAAACAGTATTAGCTATAGTACAATCTAAAGGCCAAGAGGAAAAGGGGGAAAATACATTAATTAACCCTGCTGTTCAAAAGCTGCCCTCCAGTGCTCAGGCAATTATAAATCTGTCAAGTACAACTTGTTTATGAGAATTAACTTTTGGATCTACATTCCTTTGAATAAGAAGCATAATGAATAAAATGACAAAGGCCTCTACTATGGGGGTGTAGCCCACAGGACAAAAATGTGTGGAAGTATTTACACTAAAGTAACTAACATTTAGAAAATGCTACATATTAACAGCAGGCAGTCAATTCCTATTACAATACACATATTTTATGCGATCCATAGAATCAGATTAAAAAAAATTGAATAATAAAAAAAAAAATTGCACTTTTAAATTTCAATATATTTCAGTATTGCAGGAAATTACAGGAATACATGCCTAGCTTTATTCATGCTTTTTAAGACAAATCATGTATGGTTGCAAACCCTATAAAATAAATCAATGTATCCAAATGCTGGACCAAATTCTCAGGACTTGGACAACCAAATCAGAAGCCAAATATTCCTATCAATTTACTACAACTTAAATACAGAGAAATGTTAAATTCACTCCAAAAATAAGATTTGGTACAATGTTTTGTAACCCCAACAAAGGAATTTTGTGTGTTTAACAAGATGAAATAAAGCAAAATAAAAAATGGAATAATAAATGTTAGGCTCCTCAACTGCAAAATAATGTATTAAAAAAAAAAGAAAAAAAAGATTTACTATAGATCACCTTATATCACAACATGTAACATTGCAGATTCTTGTCTAAGCTTATCACAGCATCCAGTGGTAGAAGTGATTTTCGATGCAAAACACATTTCTCTTTTTTCCCCCAGTGAAAAACAAAATATTCCACTATTATCTGCTATAAGGCTGAATAAACTCCAAGGGTGGATTACAACTTGTTATTGGTCCTCCCGATCACAAGCCCCTCTCCCCAGCCATTTAAAATGGCAATCTTTAATACAGTACAGCCAGGGTAAACCAGCTGCATGTAGATAGAATTGCATGGTTAACCCTTAAGATTAAAGCTGCATACCTAACACAACAGCGATGGGCAACAGGCAGAATCCCGATTTGCCTGCAGCCCAGAGCAGCTGCTCACGATCTTATCAGAACAGGGGACAGCAGACTTCTGTGTCACGTGACCTTCTCTGTATTGTGCAGGGAGGTCACACAGCATCCTGGAGGAGGGAGAGCATGGTGTTCAGCATCCCTTCCTGTGTGGCCCCCATTGTAGGCTGGAGGGGCCGCGCATAGTACCCTCCAACTATTTCACGTTGTCCGTCACTGTAATACATATTTATGACTAAGCTACAATTTACATGATTTCTTATTAGTGGTCTATTCAACTGACTTTTTGGAACCTAAAGTCAATATTTTACGGAACTGAATTCAACTAACAGACATATGATCAATCATAAAAACTTAAAACATAAAGCCAAAAACACAAACTGCCAATTTGCTGAATTTCTAATATACTCTGACTATAATAGCCTGGTCAGAAAACAGATGGCATCAAAGCTGCAAGAAAACCATTGAAATTGCATTGTGGCAATGCCATGCACACCCATAAATAAAACAGCAGATCTAGCCTTTTGTAATCATTCAAGGATTCAATGATCTATTTAAGGGGGTCAGTTTAGACAAACAGAAAAAATGGGCAATGGATACAATTTATAATTAAAACTTGATCTTTATTGTTTCATTAAAAATTTGCAATGAGGCTACCAGTTTCAGTGGTTGCCATTATTGGCATGACCCGCCTAAAAAAAAACCTAGATTTTCAATTATTGGAGCGCTCTCTTGGTAATCATTATGTATGCTGCCAGTTAATATTATTACATATGAATGTTTTGCAAGTAGGCCTAAACAAAAATAATTTAAAAAAGTAATTAGCCATAGCTTACTTTAAGAGGCTAGGCTTAAATAAAGTTGTAAAAGCTATTGTATTTTATGGCCACCAATTTCTTTAAAATTGATTTTTTTTATGCCCTTTTTGCTTTGAGAAAAACAAAATTACTTCTCATGTTTTAGTACTTTCTATACCTTATAGTAAGTACCCCACATGGCTCACTATAGTTCTTGCTTCCCTGCATTTGAACGCACTCCACTATTGACAACAAACAAAAGGAAGATCACCCCAACAAGAAATATTTACATTATTGTGAAGGCATACACAGAATTATGATTGTACCATTGCATTTTACGATTTTTCCTTTAAATGGGTAATAAAAATAAACATACAAAGAATATGGGTTTTCTTCTTGCAGCTATAGAGAAACATACAAGAGCGCCAAGCCCAGATACATCAGATAGCTCAGTGTTTTGTAAACCACACCAACTTTTGCTCCAGGTTGAAATATTAAGAGCACCAGTACATCACTACCTGAGCGATACCCTTTTAACGCTATCCTCTTTCTCCACTGGGAATTCTTTAAGGCTATTATTCAGGTTCAAAAACATATTTTTAAGTTTAAAAGAACATAATATCTAGCTAACCAGGTAATCAAATTTAAAATAGGCAATTCTCAATATACAACATACATAGTAAAGTCTAGTACTGGCACAATGAGGGAAATGTTTTATCCATATCATTTCAGCTTTTTCATATTCAATGATGATTATCTAGATGTTATTTAGTTAGAAGGCTCCCCAAAGTACAATTAATCCCCAGGTTCATCATTTTGTTGCACTAATTAAACATTTTAACGAAAATGGTCAAAAAGTACGCACAAGCTGTTTATCACTGCTGCCCTTTGAGCTCCACAATACTCCGAGGACATGGTGCTTTAGATGTGATAATTATTAAGTTCCTGAATTTGACTAAGGAGCCACTGAGGAAAACCAGTAGTGAATTTCACATTAATCAGAGTTAACAGGGTTTTTTTTTATTTTTTCTTATTAAAGCTGTGATTATAAATTAAGATTTATTCATTTCTAAGAAGAAAATACAGTTTTATGTGAATGTATTTCAATGTTAAAGACTACTATTAAATTAACTTTGTTAAATACACCTGAAGTCCATAAGTGCATTTAAAATGGAAAGAAAGAAAAACAAAAAAACAAACAAAAAACATACTACCACTACTTTTTCTTTTTTTTTTATAAAAAAAAAAAAAAAAAAAAAGTTAGCATATCTATTCTATAAAAATGTAATAAAGTAGGTGAAAAATTCTCAAACTGGCAAAAGCAAACCTCCAATTCACACATTAGAGAATGTGAATAGATGCATCTATCCAGGATCTGGGCAATGACAGGCTGAGAGGGGAGTTGGTAAAATAATAATAATAAAAAATAAAAAAAAAGGAACATTCTTGAATTCCCAATCTGTGAACCATAATATTTAATGGCAACAGAGAACAGACAACACACCCCCCCCCCTCCCCCCTCAGATACCTGTGGCCATCTTCATTTGTGCACGAAAGCTATTCAGCTAAATTGTCAAGTATGACTGAACCCTCAGGCTGTGTACACATGGTGTTTTTTTATGCATCCATGGTCCATCCCATCTGAGCTATTCAGCCACAGGCAGAGGCAGGAGAGGAGAGACAGGCCATCAACACAAAGAGCGGAACTTAGGGCAAATAGTTTGTAGAACTTGGCTTTAGCAAGGTCTACAAAAATATATTTAAAAATTGCAAGTGAAGGGAAACTCAAAGTAATTTTGTGTCCATGTTCCGTATAACTAATTACAGTGAGCTACTATAATCATTAATCATTTTCACACAATTGTTAAGGAGCTAGACGTTTGTCTCAACACTATTAAAACACAGTAATAATGTATGTGAACCAAAAAACCCCAATTTTACATATATTCTATGTTAATGAGAGTCTGTCGTTTTCAATAATTGCAGCAAATTATTGTTAAGCAAAAACAAAAATCTGCAGCATCTATAGCTATACATTACTAATTCTACATGCATTTTTATTCCAATTATGGATACTTTTACCATCAGACACATACACAAAATGGTAAGTTTATAGATATGTGATATTGCATTCAAATTTAAAAATGAAACCACACAACAGAAACCTATTTCATGCTTGGAAAAGTCTATCCCAAATCTATTTTGGGAACTCTTTAAATTGACATATTATCACAAGGATGCAATTCTGCACACCTTCTGAAATATTATTTATCAATGTCAAGACTTGATATTAACCTTTAACTGCTAGGTCCAGACTCTGCAGTGTCCTAACCTCTCTACTTTCTTTTTTAACTGAAGTAAAGTTTATTGAATTTTCTAAGATAATTGCAAAGGATACAAAAAAAAGAAACAGGGAAGGGGTAGGACATAAAAGGGGAAAGGGGTACATAGTGGGGACGAAACACAACAATATATCATAAAACACCAGCAATCTAGACATTTATCACTTTGTAGTATTTAAATATAATTATAGCCAGTTGACTAGTAAAACTAAAGATTGGCACTCTAAACATAAGTCACTTTAACTTTACAATACGGAGACTAGTCCCTTCCATCCTTGTACCTAGGCCCAAAAACAAATATTTCTTAGATCAAGGCACGAGACACTGAGTCGGAGATATACAGCTTATGGGGGGACTGGGATGGGGCCCCACCTCCGTCTGTGACGTAATTATGCCAGCTACGCCATTTCACTAATGGGGAAGAATCTGCCGTGAAATACGGAACTCCTAGGGTCTCCATCTCAAAGCTGAAGTTCACTTTAGATATCACCTTAGCCAAAGACGGGGGAGACGGTTGCTTCCAGGCCTGAGCTATAGCAGCTCTGGTTGCAATGAGCACTTGGCCCATCACGTACCTGTCCAAGGAGGGAACGGAGGGGGGATAATGATGCAACAAAGCAAGCTCTGGGGAAGGAGTTGTAGGATATCTAAAAACCCTAACCAACAACTGGAAAACCTCTAACCACAGGGGTTGTAGGACTGGGCATGCCCAAAAAATATGGAATATATCCCCTCTCTCAGTGCAATTACGCCAACATGTCGGTGGTACTGAGGGCCAAATTTTGTGCAGTTTCTCAGGGGTCACGTACAATCTATTCAGAAGCTTCACCAACATTTCAGTATGATTAAGGCATTTAGACATTGTGAAAGAGTTTCGAAAAATACGTTCCCATTCCTCCTCCGTGAATACTACCTGGAGATCTACCTCCCATTGGAGTTGAATTTTTGATTTGGTGAGAACGACTTGCGAAGTTAAAATATTATACCAGGTAGTTATGCTAGCTTTGTTGTTACTCTTTGTCAGGTTTACTTGATATATAGCCAGGGGGGGAACCTATGACTATACCTCTGAATAAGGGCTCTGACAGCATGTGTCTACTAACCTCTCTACTTTCAAAGTTATTTTTCTTTGTCTATTAAGGGGCAAAAAACGGTCTTCTCAATAAAAGATGCCCATACATTTGTAAATAAAACAAAAACAAATAATAGTTATAAGGGGCACCACACCAATATGTTTAACCTCTATTTTCAATAACATCAGAAAAGACAGGTAATTGTGCAGACCATCTAAGGAACGCATAAATAATGTAAATAGCCCATATTTACATTCTAAAAGCAGCGTTTCTGCTTATTCATTATATTTTCACTATGTGTTCTCTCTCGTTGGCTTAATAGTAAGAACCTCACCATGGAACAGTTTTCCTGGGGCTTCTCAGTTTCTGTAGTACCAAGATCAACTTTTATCAGTAATATACTGTAGAAACAGGTGATTAACCAGGAATGCTGCTTGAAAGAAGAGCATAAGGTACAACTAAAACCCCAAAACATAATGAGTTCATGCAACTATTCTACATCAAAAGTGCAATGCAAGTGTTACCAACCCCTTAGGTCAGCCCAGCACCACTGCGTGGTAAACGCCATAAAGTCACGGTTCACTACCCCTAGTTGACAAAAGTCCTCAATTTCTAGGGACAGTCCCTGGAAATGCCCGTTTTTCAATTTTGACCACCTGCACAGTACTGAAGTCACAGTCTCGGCAGCAAAGTGTCCGTGGAAATAGTTTTACAATGTCATGACCCATAGGAAGTAGTGCTGCATGCAGCAGCTTTACAATGTGGTCTCTCAAGGGCATTCTATCCCATCGTAGAACAGTAAGCACATCCATGGTATAATATCAATGCATTGTAAAACTATGAAATGAACCTGGTGAAAGTAGTAGATTGCTAGTGTAATTTCTTTACTAAGGGGAAAATACTTTTATATACAAGTTTTTTGTTCTGTATATACAGAGGTTAAGCAATAGCATGCTTGAAGGGAGTGATTAAGCGTATGAACGTAAATCATATACTTACATCTGGGTATTCTTTTACAGGCACATAAAGTTTTTCTTGTAACTGTACAATAGGTCCAATACCGTCAGGCAGTTCTGCACTTCTCTTGTCAGGGTTGCTGCCATTTAGTGTGTCGTTGTACATGTCTTTTCGTACTCTGCTGATCTCTATTAAGGAAGGGGTGAAAAAAAGTGTGAAACATCTGTACTATATTCAACAAAACATTATTTTTTTTACTAAAGTTGTTCTATAACACTGTTTAAAATCAAAAACACATGGTAGACTGAATTCATCAAATTCACTTTCACCAAAGACAAAGGCTGTTTTAAAACTACTAGAGCATCTGTTGAATCTTTCTGCACAACAGTAAAGGAAATGGAGAAAGAAAAAGTCAACAGTCTTAAATTAAGTTTATTTTTTTTCAACACTTTCAATATTATGTTTGTTTGTGACTAGTCAACTTTAATATAGGGATTTACGGAAAAGAACCAAAAAATGAATAATGCTTTTGAAACGGTCATAGTGGTCGCAGACCAGCTTTAACATGTATTCATGTGCAGCCATGTAGCTTTAAATGTAAATTTTTAAATGCATCTAGTGGCTTGGTAAGATGAAGAAAAATTATAAATTATTATTATTATTATTATTATTAAACCTCGTATTCCCTTAACAGAAAGATTGAAAGATACTTTTGATGGAACCGTTGTAGTTCCTTCTATGAAAATAATGGTGATGCATCTGAATTTTTGAAGGATCAATGGAGAGTGACCAACAAAAAAAATACTCAGAGAGGAATAAAAAAAGAAAATATAGAAAAGCAGAAAGCATATAGCATGCTCTTTTAATTTGAAAGGTCAGTCCAATAAAACTTGGTAGAAAAATATGTCAATTGTGTCAAATATATTGAAAGGGCAACAACATAATGGACCTGAGAGACCAGGAAAAATGCTGCCCAAAGCAAGTAAGCAAAACACGCTCCCAGAGTATAAACCTCCGTATTCTGCACTAGACTGTAGTTTATTTTACATAATCAGCTGGTTGATTTTAAAAATGATAACCAAATCCCTAGCAATGCAAGAGATTACTCTGGATTAGCGGTTTGTACTCACTTGCTATTGTAACAGTCTTTATATTATTATGCTTCCTCTGTGGCCATAAGGTTATATTCAGCCTACATAGGCGGAATTTAAAAAGATTACAGTACCCTTGGCAAAATCCTCAATTTCACATGACTTGTAAAAAGTTAATTCTACAACAGATTATTTTCCACTGAGTTTATGTATATGTTGACACAAATTAAACATTTATTTTAATATAATGGAGATGAGGAAAAAATTGCCACAGTGACAATAAATAAGGCCTGGTACACATGAGTATTAAAATCAAGCGTCAACGATGCCTTGTAAATGTCTTCTGGTGCTAGGGCTCCAAAAACAAAAATAAATAATGGAAGGAAACGGACTAGCACACATGCAAACATGCTTTTGCTTTGTGTCAATTTTGGCACTACCTGCAGCATTCGCAAAAATTAAGTCTTGGAAAAACATAATGGGGTCCTATGGGAATGCCAGACAATTGTCTTATGTTAAGTACATAGTTCATTATGCTGAAGCACAGCTTTCAAATGCGTCAAGTTATCTATACTTCAATGAGCATTGATTTGCAATGCCTGTGTGAGAGAGCCCCAACACAGATAAAAATAAAACCCTAATTATATGAATAATGTAAAATAATCAGGTAGTAAAAATTAAGCTATGAAAAATACAACAACCCATGTATCTATTTTTGTTGGCGTTTTACACACACACAGACATAATAATGCAGTATGTTCACAAAATGCAAAGTAGAGAATGAATCAACTGGACACCAACAATCTCAAAAAAGGATAGGTTTTCTGTGTCCTGATTTTTTTTCTCCTTCACATGAATTATTAAGTTGCATTAACAACATTATTGAACAAATTGGTTATCAGGAAGGCATACAAACGTATTATACAATAGAATGCAACAGTCACTGCGATAACCTGGGGAAAGTATAGACAGGAACACCAAACAATTATGGTGTGAGGGTGGGGGCTTCAGTCGATGGAAGCGACTGAATTTTATGCGCGTATATACTATGACTCTCACACGACATCTTCTAGATGTACAACCGAGAAATTTTTTTATTTTAAAAAAAATAAAAGTACCAGGGAGGGGGGAATAAAAGAACGTAAACTGTATTTTAATTTGCAAAATATGACATGTGCTTCTTTGCAGAGATAGGGAAACATTAATATAAAGTGTACAGAAATTTATATTCAGTATATATCTATATTCATTAACTGTGTGAAACATTAGTATATCAATAATGTCAAGTGAGCTTAAAAATGTCAGTTGAAGGGAAAGGGAGGCCTGCAGTGATATGGTTCTAGTGAAGTAGTAGTAGGTCTGATGAAAGCCTTGCAGCTGAACTATGGAGGTAAGAGTTCTATAGGCCTGCAGGCTCTCCGAACAAAAGAAAATGATTGAATTTTGAAATCGAGAGAGCTGACAAATCAGCAAAAGCACTGTCCATTAATCACTAGTGTGACAGTTTAATCATCCTAAGTACTTTTATAAATAGTGCTCACAGGAGAAAAACCAGATTTTATTTTAACCCCTTATCAGAAGTAACCATTTATAGAAAACCAGCTATGGTACAAGTCTCAGTGTGCAATAATTAATGTATTTGGTAAGCTAACTGTAGCATAAGTTAGCTATGAACTTGTTTCGCCCATCCTGGGTAGGACTGAATATAAAAACAACGACAATTTGTCTCAATTGTTATTTTGCTGCTAGAAACCCTTTAACTTGAGACAAGGCATACAACAGGAGAAATAGGCGTCTCATGTCCCATCATCACTCACTTGCACTATATTGTTCTGGACTTTTGTCTATGAAATAAATTCAAATTTGAAAATCAATAAATGGTAAATACCGCATTTTTCGTACTCTATATACACAGGTTAAACAATATACCCTAAATTTTAGGGCCTAAAAAGTCATCTTTCTGGCTTTCCTAGTTGTGTTGTGACTGATGTTTCATTGGTGCAAGCTGCTTTACTATCCCCTTCTCCCTACCAAGTAAAATAGCATAGTCACAAAATAAAAAAGACTACTGTGCACAGTTTATATCTGTGGTCAAGTATTTAAAATTTCATTCTAGGAGACAAATAGTTCATTTCATAAGAAAATGCAGACAACTTTTGCAGCCTTGATACATGTAGCATTACATCTGTCATCCTTATATGCAATGGCTATTCTAGGATTATACCTGTATATTATATGCTCTTACAGGTGTCAGATTGACAGTTTTTGGTCCTACATCTAACACTTCATGGCTTTCTCTGCTGACGTAGAAGCAAAGAACTAGCACCACTGAACAAGTTGGTTCCTTAACTCTGAGCACCTGTACCAACCAGCCCACTGGGGTATGTCCTATGCCCGGATAGAACAATATGCTCATGTTCGCCAAGGTAGTTCTGGTCAAACTGCACTGAATTTGTAGCTAAAAATAAGTTAACAGTCACAGCAAGGTGCAAACTTAACCATGGCACGTTTCTGCACAGTTAATGTGCAATCACTATTGATTGAATTTAAAAGTTTGAAAAAAAAATAAAAAATACATAGATAAGAGGACTCTGAATTTAGTACAGGAAAAAGTTTTGGCATCATGCCAGTTAATTTTTTGAGTCCTCAAAACAAGATTTTATTAGTAAGCCCTTAAATGAAGCCAAATTTATACAATTCCAGAGTTGAATAAACACTATGATCCCTCTCAGGGTATTGTGCCTACTATCAGCATAAACTAGAGAAATATGCAAGCCACATGCAGACAGGTTTAGCCGACACCGAAGTAGTGGTCAATAATTCCAAAACATTACTTACACAAAAAATAATATGCATGGAAGAGTTGTCAGAATGAAACCTTTCCTATGATCACATCACAAGTGTCAATAACTGAAGAAAAATAAGAACTGGATAAGCCAGAAACTTTCTGGAACAAACTGTACAATGAAACAAAATGTACACATTTTTGCAAACACCCCAAAAGAAATGTTTACTGTATGTGAAGCATAAGAAAAGAGCACTTTGCCCGCCTTAAATCATGGGAATTTATTATTCTATGGGTGTCTATGGCAGCCAGTGGCAATATTAACCAGTAGGAATGAAGAATGGATTCAGCCACATGTCCTTCAAGGTGATGTTCCAGAGACAGCCAGTTGTGCAGTCCGACAAGGGGCACCCAAGCTTTTGCAAACGGAATTATCTAGAAATCTTTGAAGTGTGCCTCAAAAACAAAACATGATAACAACATGCTCATCAGTTATTAAAGGCATTTTAAACATCCTTTCCACTAATATTTTGGACAAGGGAATGCGATTACACTTTGGTGCCTACATCTATCCAACAAACTTTGTTGCCTTCTTCACTACAGCAAGGATTCCAGGAGTGGTTAAAATATCACTATTTGTATACAGATCTCTGATAAAGGCAAAGGTAGAGGTGCTATTCTATTTGCACTACATTGTTAGACTAGCAGGAGGTGAAGGAACTTTCAGTAGCCCAACAAGAGAAGAGACAAAAAAACAACTACGAGATGACATAATAAGGTTTCAAATTGCTGGGTTGCTGCCTTCTGTGCATGCAAACCATTGTGGGAAAAATAATGGGAACTTTGTGATGTTTAGGTATTTATTCATAAAATTAGAAAAAAAAATAGAGGGTAAATGTAGAATAATGGGGTGAGTAACAGTATTTTTACGTATAAAGTCCAATAAATTTTTAAGATAATCACAACTCAGTCAGAAAGCGTAAGAAAATTTACTGTATTTGACCACGCAAAACAACATTTTAGAAACGGAGTACATAAAACAGATGTTTCATTCAAAAACAGATGGTTTGAATGGTTTCTGGGAATAGTTGTCTCTATCTCAGCATGACACAAAGGGAAAAAAAATCACTGCAAGGGATAAAGTCACGTAGCAAATCTACAAATTAATTGTTCTACAGCTTTTAGAGGGTGAAAATCTCTCAGGCTTAACTCTTAGGGCCGAGTGCATTCAATTTCCATGTCACAAAAAAATATGTCCCTCTAACCAGTTGTTCAGTACTACAGCAATAATGCCTTCTGGATTACATTTTTAACTGCACGGCAACAAGCCCTAACCCATCTTTAGTTAGCTATCAGAACATTAAAGTGCGGGAGGGCCATGTTGGAAAGCCAAGTGACTGGGTGGAGTCTAAAAATGTTGCAATCCCTTCCACCACCCTACAAGAGTATTCTGGTGTAAATACTGGAAAGAGATTGCCTCCTGAACTGGCCTGCCAAGCACATATGCTCTGTTACCCAGCTGAAGATCAGACCCTGTTGCTGTGGAGCAATACGTTTTGGGGTTTCAACCTGTGTTGCAGTGTTAGCCGTTAGTGTTGGCTTCTTCACAAGTTTTAAACCACACTTGAAAGGGAGTGTAGCCACACAGACCAGGAAGCAGCAAAATCTTTGCTTACAATTTTGTATTGGTCCATAGAGCCCCTACAAGCAAGTCAAAATCTTGGGTTTTGTTCAAGGCTGTGGGATGAACGATCGAGCACCAGGTTAAAAACAATACAAAAAAAAACAAAAAAACAACTATGGCATGGGGTAAGCATTGGGTAGGATGATTCTCACTGATTACAATTCTGTCATCACACACATCTTAAAGTGTATAATGACACATGCATGGTAAATACCTATAGGGGAGGGGGGAAAACTCAAATCCCCCCTAACTACACAGCGTTAAACCTATTACCGTTATGGTAATCTTAACACTGATTTCTGCTTGCGGCTCCCTGAGCTGCGAACAGAAAGCCTGAGTTGAAATTACCAAACCAACGTGAATTATGCGCACTATTACCCTAATAACGGTAATAGTGTGCAGGCCGCATTCATTTGGCAATAACGCGGCCAATTAAATATGCCCCCATATGTCAGATTTATTTTTAAAAATGAACAGGTAAAATCTGGAGCGTAACGTAGAAAATGGAATGAATTTGAACTAAATGTAAAACTGATAGAAAGTATTAGAAATTGTGACATCCGGAGGGGATAAAAACACAAAATCTATAAATCTGCAATTGTTTTGGTACACGATGTGTATAGTGCGGCAGTCAGTGCAGCCACTACGGAGTCCAGAGGTGTAAGGGGCCTGGGACACTCATGCTCAGAAAAAGACAAAGGAGGCTAGAGTACCATTGAAAGGCCCAACCTAATTGCAATGCTGGAACCACCAAATTTACACTGTATTAAAGCCATTTCCTTTGTTATGCTAATAGAGGTATGACTGTGTGGGAGAATAAAATCAATATGAATCTCACCTTGTGGATTTGACCTGCAACTTAACGTGACCGTAAGTAATTCCCGTTAGGAAAAGGCTTAACAAATAAGGAATTTTGTGATTTAACAAAAGTCCTCACAAGCATTCTTCCTCCAGTCCCCCTTACCTTTTCCAAACCCACAAAACAAGCGTTATAGTTTTAATACAGAAAACAACTGTATAGAGAACATTTCCTGAGAATTAAAACAGATTCTGAAATTCAGGGAAGCACAAAGAAAGAAGATTTAAAAATGTCAACCCACTTAGGAACCATTGATGAGGTATATTGCTAAACAGCTATATTACAGATTTGAAGACAACATGAAACTTAAGAACGGGACTGAAATGTGAGTCCCATAATGGGAGATCTAAGTATTAATAGGAAAATGATCAATGTTGGCTCTACTGAAAAAAAAAAAAGAAACTACAAAAAGAAAAAATGTAAATCAAGATTAAAATAAAAGGAGCATTTCTATAAAACAATTCAAGTATTGACTTTAAATGTGATATTTTATACCAGGGTTCAAAGCACTTCCTACATCATAGCCAGATGTGCTGCTGTGTGAAACTATAGACATATACAATACTAGCGCCATCATAAAACGCTTACAATGCTCAGACCTTAAAGAGATTTTAGTATATCTATTGTATGAGTATTAACCTGAGAAGAACTGAGTATTTTTGTTTATTATTTTTTTAATTGAAATGCGAAGCACATTTAGAATGGTTTTATACTCTCCTGAAACATACAGAATACTCCCAAATTAGTGGAGACCTCCCTGATTCAAAAGGCAAGTGTCCCACAAGGGTAGTCTTACTCATTGCTCTCCCCACTTGATGTAAATAGAAGTGCCAAGTCATACCCACCCCCGTATTTCCCAGAGGGCAGGTATGAAAAGTAAAGTATGATTTAAAGTCATGTTCAATATCTTCAACTAAATCCATATCATCCATGCCAAGCATTAAGCCATAAAACAGAGAGCAAGTGAAATATACTATTCTTGGTTCCTTCCAACCCATTCAGTGAAAACATGAAGTATCATCACTATAATGTTTTACATACCTCTGCATTTCACTGAACAACTAAATATAGAATATAAGCATCTTTAGCATACTAAAAAATATATAATGGTCACATTTGTGAAGGTGGGACTGACAAGACAATCGCATTCCTCTCTAATACCATGGCTGACATGTATGCTATTTTTATTTTTCTGCCAGTTTGCTCAGACAAAGAATGACCTTGAAAATGGGAGGCCTTGAAGCAGGCAGTAGCAAATGCTATTTTATTTTACAATGTTCAGCAACAAAAGGTTGATATATTTTTTTAAAAAGATCGTTAAAAGCTCATGTACCACTTAAAATATTTACCAGAAAGTATTATGATTAAAAATAAAGCAAATACACTTATGACAATGCATCTACATATACCTCAACTTTGGAAAACATCAGTATACTTGCATGTGTATTCCCAAAATACACACCAATCTGAAATGTATCCTTTTTAGACTAGAAATTATGAAAATTAGTCCTAAGAATGTAGTTATGCAAACATTATGCAGCGTTGAACAACAGATGTAAGATTTTGCAGTAATGTTCAATGAAATTTAATTTTGACAAACTACAACTGAGGCTATACAAGAACTTACATTAACCTTGCAATAGATATCAGAGCTCAAATGATTCACAGAACTTTAAGACAATGTAATCACAATGCAGGGCAACATAGTTCCTCCTGTGCTGCTTCCTGTCACCAAACTGTAACATCGGATTGCAATGCTACGGGGAAAACACACTCCGAATACATAGTTGTGGTTTATTACGACAGACACAAATGTGAGCGTAATGTAAAAAATAAAAATAAAAACAACAACATTCTTGCTATGAGGCAATGCGAAAGATGAAAGACATGCCTATATTACCACACATACTAATACACAGGTGTACTGTAATCAAAATGTAGGACAACTGTGTGCTGTTAGTAAGGATACAATATACATGTTCCAATCTGTTTTCAAGCCTTTTCTTCCAAAAACAGATTGTTCACTTAGTGCTTCCTGAGGACTGAATTTGGGAAGCCTTGGCCTAACAGTGCATGTTTTCCAGATACCCTTGCTAGAGCACAGGTGTAGTCATTAGTGACTGACATTTTAAAAGATCTACAACTATATATGTATAATTATTTTACTGGTGACCTGGAAAACCTGCACTGTTAGGGATCCCTGAGGACTGTATATGGGATACCCTGGCTTAGGCTATCGACAGGTGAATGTATAAGCATTATTGTCACCCAAGTGTTAATTTTTTTATTTGTTTAAAAAACAAGCAAACACTTATAACATCTATGGCCTGTGCTGTCTGGTCACATTATGGGGATCCAGTTAAGAGCTCCTACTCATGACATACTGATTGGAACACGAATGGTAAAACTAGTTAACAATCGCAGCTTTTTAGTTACAAAACGTGATGTAATTATGTCAATGGCTGAAAATGCAATTAAACAAATATGCCTTGTTACATAAAACAAGTACATAAGAGGGAAAACAAAATCTGTAGACAACAACCAGTGGATTACATCAGACTACATGTTTGTTAGAGCTCAATGCCAAGCCTTCCTCTGAGGGCAAGCAAATGCACACATGTCTACAACATTTCAGTGACAGAGGCATATTACTGCAAACTAATGAGTTCCTCATTATGCTTGAAATGTCATCCAATTATCTTCTGTTGCATGACAATTTACTGTACTGTATATACCATTTTCCTATAAAGTCTGCAACCCATGGTACAGATCCATCTTGCCGTGTGTATCCTAGGCCCCATTACAAGACCATACAATTAAGTTCATCAGAAGCTGATAATCTAAAGGTTTATTCATTCAATGTTGTTGCCCATCTAAACAAAACTGGCATTCTAATATTACACAAGGTTTCTAATTTCTTAATGTTTGACAGAGGAGCAATTTAAATTATTGCACTTCGGAAACTACTAAAACATTGTGTATTCTTACAAGCTCAATTTATATTCTGTATTTCTTGAGATCTCTATGAAAGCAAATTTATTAGCATCATTATGATCGCTCAACATGCATAGATATGCAAAGTTGAATTTCAGCGTCCATCTGTTTTCTCTTTGTGCTTCACTAGTCATCTAAACCCAGTCAAGATCAGTCACACACACACAAAAATATAATAATTATGCTACAACTGAAACACAGCAAGAGAGGAAAGTGGGGGTTGGGGAAGGAATGGAAAGCAGGTCGCTGTTGTGTGAGTCACTGGTTCAGATTTAAAGTATGTGCACATCTCAATTTATTTAATCTGCCAAAACAGCAAGATGATAAAGCAAATGCAATACTTATTAAAAAAAAATAATAATAAAAACATGCATTCCCTTCTGTACATGTAGCGCAATTTCATAGGGGAGGCGAAGCCGACAGCTTTCATCATTTCAAATAGAGCCTAATCTGTTTGAGCAGGATCTGCTTAACTTAACACAACCCCAATCCAGTTAATAATACATTTTGACAATATATGGAATGACAATAGCCTGGTCTCTAAAACAATAAGTTAACTTTGGTATTACCAGTATCAAAGCAAATGAAAAACACAAGGATGATAATAATAATAAATAATTATTCAACACCACCCTTGATAAAGTATGAAGTTGCGCTTGCATAATATGTAATTTTTATCTTGGGAGAAGGAATAATTTCTTGAAAAGT
Source organism: Mixophyes fleayi (assembly GCF_038048845.1). Lineage (NCBI taxonomy): Eukaryota > Metazoa > Chordata > Amphibia > Anura > Limnodynastidae > Mixophyes > Mixophyes fleayi. The sequence goes on along the minus strand of NC_134404.1, from coordinate 234,588,206 downwards.
ACAGCTATATATCAGATCATTTCTAAAGCTATATACCGGATTAGTTTATTTTTTGTTTGTTTCAGCATCTACATGTAAAAGATTAGCCAGGCACCTGTCAAACATTACACTGTTTTGAGGAAAAACATGTCTATGTTCCATTAGACAGAACTTGACAATTTTCAAGTATGCAGTTCTTTGACTCCTCAAAGACACAGCATGTGCATGACAGCGCTGCCAGCAATCCACACAGCTGTATCTCCATCTTTGAGGAAAGGAATTGGAAGAGACAGCCAAGTACATGAGCACCTTAAATCAAACACCAGCCACTCAGTGACAAACAGCAAGATACAGCTGTGTCATCATTAGAGACACTTTCACGGAGGTAGCAGACGAAATTCTACCCATGACTATTTGGCAAACAGCTTATCTGGAAAAATTAAATAAAACAGATTTCAAAACTAACATTTAATCACCGGACAATGTACTATACTAAATAGCAACATTACGTGCAGAGTGTCTGAGATGTACAATACCTGGAAGCTGATTTGCAAGTGGAAAGTAAGAGAAAGAATAGAAAAAAAAAATTAAAGAGGAAAGAAGTTTAAATTAAGTAATGAACATTATGATAATGATACTATTGGCTATACATTGTTTAAAGGTGCTGAAGAGAAATATCAGAACCAGAGTAGTTTACAAATTACTGCCAACACCAAAATTTTGGGAGTCGTTTCTACTGATGTCAATAGCTACACATCTCCCCTGGCTCCTAAACAAAATCCTGCATCAAAGATTTGTCAGACTGGCACCTGAATTATACATTATTTTGTCTACCCCTGCATTACAGCCTGGTTTTCATACCTGTACAAGGAACAATAAAACAAACAGGATTGGAACCCACATCAAATGTCTAACATCAGGTCTAGATCAATATATCTTATAAGCCAGTTGTTTCCAGGT